>NC_057811.1:38311272-38409281 GCF_018294505.1 Triticum aestivum | reverse complement strand
GGAAGGGGACGATGGAGAAGGGAGATTTTGCAGGGCTGGAATTGGGGCCGCCAGATATTTCGATCCGAAATGTGGAAGCGCGAACTTATTTTGTCGTCTTTTTTTGGGGGGCGGGGGGAGGGGGAAGGGAGGGAGGGGGGTGGGTGGCTGGGTGCTAAGCGTCCGTCCGACACACGCGACCACCACGACACGACCCTAGTCTGCCTGGTGCGTCTACATTTGAGAATGCAAACGAATCTTCTTTCATTTGCAAACGAATCTGTATGTATTACCATGCCCGTGTTTTCCTTGCAATAATTAGTCTTTCGAAAAGAGATACTATAAATTAATTAATGAGGAGTTATTTGAAAAAAAAATCGAAACGGTATCCACGCTAACGTGGATTAGAGTGTGTGTCACATAATTAGTTATTTGAATTAGAGTGTGTGTCACATAGCGATCTCCAATTCTAACGTGGATTTCGCATTTCATTGTATCCACGCTACTTTTTTAATACAAATTCATATGTATATGATGAACACCATGGTAGTGAGAAAACTTTTGGATGGATTCAAACATATGACCTACAAAATAGCACAACAAATCGTGTCAATGTAACCTTTTCAAAACCTAGTATGGCACGAATTCGAAATAATTACCCATATGCATGGTCCTCAGTTCAAATCTTACAATGTACACCGAATTGAAACATCGATATTAAGTCTCGTACTATCTACATTCAAATGTTGTTTTTAGCCCCCCCCCCCCGCACACACGCTACATACTTCATGTGTTGGTCAATCTTCCTCTCCTAACCACCTTAGGAAGCTATCGGTTTCCAACACACATTCATTCATTCTCTCCATGTTTCGATCTATAACTCTCTCAACTACACAACCCCCTTTTTCCACTCTGTTACCAAATGTATTTCCCTCACACAGCCGCCATTGCACCCCATGCCGAGCTCTCTCTCTCCCTCTCCCTCTCCCTCTCACCCTCCCGCGCTAAATACATGCATTGCCTATCTAGCCCCCAACCTCTCGTGCGCACGCACGCACGTTGTCTATCTAGGTCACTCCCTCGAGACTGTCTCACTCTCTTTTCCGCACGGCGGGCCACACTCGCTCAATCTCTCTCTCTCTTTATCTGATTCTCGTAACCTCGTTTTATTTCACACACAAATGATATATCTCCCTGTTCGGGCCTCGATCGACACACTCTATACTCTCTCACGCAGATTGTCTATCAAGGTCAGTCCATCCAAGCCGCCCACTCTTTCGACCTCATGGCGGGCCACGCTCGCTCAATATCTCTCTCTCTCCCTCTCTATCTCTCTCTCTCTCTGTATGTCTTGATTGACCTCGCTCTTTCTCGGACAAAAACGATATATCACCATGTTTGAGCCCAATTCGACCTATTCAAATTGTATACTCTCTCACGCACATTGTCTATCTAGGTCACTCTCTCCAACCCGTCTCACTCTTTTGATCGCACGACGACCCTATGTGATCGATTGACCTTGCTTCCTCCCACGCACAAAATATATGTACACGTCTGTGACTGTATCATCTCTCAAGCTCTATCTTACAGCCCTCACCCTTGCCAAAAGCTCAATCGGACAATATCTCTCCAGAGCATATATATCTGTTCAATGAATGTCGGACCACACTCACTTTGTCTCTCTATCTACATGTCTCTCGATTGACTTCGTTTTCTCACGCCGTATCTTCCACACATTGAAGCTACCTCTCCATCCCTCGCAAAGCCGGAGCTATTTACATTGCGAGGGGCACTCCAACCTTGGATTAATTTGTGTAGGCATTTATTCCGGTCGGTTTATATTATATTTTCGTAGCATTCGGCCCACAACTACTCCAAACACCGTTGCAACCCCCACAACTCCCCTAGTTGATTTCCCTCTGGCTCGGTCATCGCTCTCTCGCACGTCCTTTCTCGCCTTCAACGTCACACCATGGTATTATTGCAAAAAACTCTGTTGTTCTCCTTAATTATTATAAATAAGCTACAAAACTACACACCGATACTCCACTCGGAATGGAACAAATTTCGACCCACAAATTAAAGTGCTACATACTACACATCGAGGGGCCCACATGTCATGAAACAAATTTGGACCCATATACAAATTAAAAAATAAAGGACGAGGATCGAACATGCGACCACGGCCTTCAAGCCGCACGTCAATAGGCAACATACGTAGAACAACAATGTTTGTTGTACCTCCCTTTGTTCACATAATGTTTTTATATTACCACAACCTATTTAATGGATAACATGTACTATTATTTTTAGTACTATTCGCCTTCACTTACTGGTGGGTTCCATGTGTGCTCTCTTTCTCTCCTCCCCTTATGCGTTTAGACGCATGGGTAAACACAAAGAACTCACGGGCGATGTTGCCGTTGACCATATCTGGACGCGTTCACAAGTTACGGCACCAGTTTCACATGCTAGCAGCACTAGTCAGTGTGTACGTGCAATGCACGTTAATTTGGAAGTACATTAAGTGCATGCGGATATTAAGTAGGATATTATTTGCGTGTTATTATGTGATTAGCACTATTTTTGGCATGAAATTAACTGCACGCTAACGTGTTGAGCGCTTGACATTGAAGCAGTCTAGGTCGTTGGATGATAAGGAATACATGTGGCTTGATGACGTTCTATATTTATTTTGATACGGCTCTAGCAGAACATTCAGTCGATCAAACCATAGATTTCGTTCAGTCTGACTCCGACTTTAAATTATACGACGATCGATCTAAAATAAACGGAAATGATAAATGTTCGGATGCAATCCGAACGTTTTTCATGGCAAATTTAGATTACGCGGCGGCGGCAGGGGTGTCTTGCGGTGGGAAGCGGCTCCTTTGCCGTGCTCTGCATGTCGTCGGGCCACTGACTGACAGCGACGGCGGCGCCTTGCGCCGTTGTTGGCGTACTCCTGGACGTTGGCCTAGCTTCAAGGAAGGCCAAAATGTTCAGGACTTCGGAGCGAGTCAACTGGTGGGAGGAGGCGACTGGCGTTGGTGCAAGGAAGCGGTCGACGGTGGCCATCCATGCCGCTGAGGGGGGCACTGGCACCCGCGTGGGGACAGGCGCTGTCAACAGCGCGGCGGAGACATTCGTGTGCACGGGCACCGGCACGGGCGCGCACGTCAGTGCACACGCAGGCGCATGCGCTGGCAGGTGCACGGGCACCGGCACGGGGGTGCGCGTCAGTGCACGTGCAGGCACATGCGCTGGCAGGTGCACGGGCGCGTGAAAGTCGGCGGGGACCTCGTGGAACCCTGTGGCATCAAGCTCGGCGACAATGTGCGGCTCCCAGCCCATCAATGCCACGGGGATGGACACTGGCGCAGTCGGGGCGACGGGAGCCGGAACGGGAGCGGGGACAGGCGCGACATCTTCCCCCAAGGCCAGTTCAAGCTCGTCCCAAAGCGCCTTATGTTCTTGAGACTCGGGCTGGGTGTCTTCCTCAGGAAACTGGAAGACTAAGGGCGGACCATCGTGATGCGGCATGGCGTACGTTTAGGTCAGGCTGGTTGGAGGTTGACGACAGGAGAATCAGAGAGGAAGAGAGAGGATTGTAGTGATACCGGGTAGTGCGGGGTTGATTTTAAACTGCGGCGCGACATTAAGTGGGAGAAGTTGGGATGAAGGTGGGCAGGGGAGCCTGGTCAAAGGGCTCGCCTCCCGGTGAGCCTGCACAGCGGTCTGCTCGCACGCCTCCCTGTCAACCGGTGCAGCGGTCTGCTCGCACGCCTCCTGTCAACTCACACGCTTGCTCGGACGGCACCTGCCGATGAGAAGCGGGACTCGTGGCGGCACATAAACGCCAACG
The DNA here is from genome assembly GCF_018294505.1 of Triticum aestivum. Lineage (NCBI taxonomy): Eukaryota > Viridiplantae > Streptophyta > Magnoliopsida > Poales > Poaceae > Triticum > Triticum aestivum. The sequence goes on along the minus strand of NC_057811.1, from coordinate 38,405,437 downwards.
GTTTCAATAGTGAAAGCGTTCGCCTTAACGTGACATGTCTTTGTTCTAAAATGTGACGCCCGGATACTTAAGCTACAGTAAACCACTGTTAATGATGCCACGTCAGCACAATTACTGTTGCTAATCTCGCGTTAGTTCGAAACTGATTCAAATTCAAAAATCAAATCAAACGGTAAAAGTTTTCAAACTTTAAAACTAAAATATTCGAGTTGTGCCAAATAATGCAAAGTTAATTGTGGTGAAGAAACCCCACTTTTATAAAAATGTTTTAATACCCTAAAATGATTAAAACAGTAGGTAAAACAATTAAATAAATGCATTTTGGGTTTTATAAAATACTAAAACTATTTTGTTCAGGGATAAAACCTTTCGTGGCAGTAGTTATAATTGTAACTCTATTTTAGCTATGGGTTTCACTTTTTGTAAAACTATAAACTATTATATAAGAAAAATAAAACAGAACAGAATATAAATAAAAGAAAGAAAATACAAAAGATAAAACAGAAAACAAAAAAAAATAAAAATAAAGGAGAGAAGGCCACCCCCCCCCCCACTGGGCCAGACGGCCCAGCCGGCCAGCCCCCCCCCCCCCAACCGGCCCAACTGGGCAAAGGCCCAGCCGGCCGCCCCCATTCCCCATAGCCCCACACCCCCCCGAAACCCTAATCCCAGCCCGTCGCCCCACTCGTCCACTCCCCCCCCACTCGCGCCTCCCACGTTCCTCTCTCTCCCTCGTCTGGATCGAGGCAAGGGAGCCAGATCCCGCGTCGCCGGCGTCCCCCGTCACCCTTCCCCCCCTCGCTGGACGCCTCCTCGCCTCACCCCGAGTCGCCCCGGCGCCCGTCCACGCCCCGCCCCCGATCTGGATCGGGGCACGACCCGGCGCCAACCGCCGTCGCCGGAGCCGCTTCACCGGCCCCCGCCCTCGTCCTCGCGGCCCAGTCCCCACTCCCTCGACGGCGCCCCTCGCCTTGCCGACCGCGACCGCGCCAGGACGCCCCCACGACGCCGCCGCACGCTCGGTTTCATCCTCGGGCCTCCGCACGCCGCCACCGTCGTCGTCCTCCCCACGGGTCGCCTCCGAGCCCACTGCCACGGTCCCTACCCCCACCGTGAGCTCCCTTCCTTCCCTTCTCTGTCGCCGGCGCCGTTTCCCCCCCCCCCCCCCCCACCCCGCAGCGCCCGCGTGCCGGAGCTCATGCTCTGGGCCGCCCTCGCCACACCGCACCACGCCCACACGTCCCGGTCCTCCTCCTCCCTGTCCCGCAGCTCCGTCCGGCGCTCGCGCCGTCCGGCGCTCGCACCGCTGCACCTGCCGCCACCGCGGCTGCTTAGCGCCGCCCGGCCTCCACTGCTGCCCGTCGCCGCCTCCCTGCCGCTAGCCCCGCACGCTCGCCGTTCGGGCGAAAACCGCACGCCCGTGACCCAGCACCCAGCGCCCGTAACCCGCTATGGCCCCTCTGGCCAATGACATGGGGGCCCCAGCCCCAGAACGTTTTAAAGAAAAAGAATTAAAAAAAGAACTAAAAATAAATAATTTAATAATTTAATAAAATTAATTATTAATTAGTTAATTATCTAATGAATTAATTAAGTTAATTAATCCGGTTTAATTAATTTAATTAACTAGTTGAGTTTAATTAACCTGATCAATTAACCTAAACCCTAATTAAACTAACAGTGTATGACAGGTGGGTCCCACGGGACCCACATGTCAGGTTGACCAGGTCAACGGTCAACGCTGACTGCTGACGTCAGCATGACATCATGCTGACGTCATAATTCCATTTTTCGAATTAATTAAATAATTAATTAAATTCCAGAAATTAATAAAATCTTTAGAAAATCATATCTTTTAATCCGTAACTCGGATTAAAATATTTTCAACATGAAAGTTGCTCAGAACGACGAGACGATTCCGGATACGCAGTCCGTTCGTCCGCCACACCCCTCTAACCTATCGAACCCGCAACTTTCCCCCTCCGGCTCCTCTGCCCGAAAACGCGAAACTCCGGGAATACTTTCCCGGATGTTTCCCCCTTTCATCGGTATCACTTACTACCGCGTTAGGGCACACCGAACACCGCGTATTGCCTTGTTATATTTTGTGATGCTTTGTTCGCTCTGTATTCATTATTTCTTCCCCCTCTTCTCTCCGGTAGACTAAGAGACCGACGCTGCTGCTGACCAGTTCGACTACGGAGTTGACGACCCCTCTCTCTTGCCAGAGCAACCAGGCAAGCCCCCCCTTGATCACCAGATATCGCCTATTCTCCTCTATACTGCTTGCATTAGAGTAGTGTAGCATGTTACTGCTTTCGTTAATCCTATTCTGATGCATAGCCTGACATTGTCGCTACCTCTGTTGATACCTTACCTGCAATCCTAAATGCTTAGTATAGGATGCTAGTTTATCATCATTGGCCCTACCTTCTTGTCAGTCTGCCTTGCTATACTATCGGGCCGTGATCACTTGGGAGGTGATCACGGGTATATACTATACATACATACATACTATACAGATGGTGACTAAAGTCGGGTCAGCTCGAAGAGTACCCGCGAGTGATTCACGGATTGGGGGCTGAAAGGACCTTTGTCCCGACGGCCCTCTGTGTGGATCTTTTGTGGCGGAGCGACAGGGCAGGTTGAGACCACCTAGGAGACAGGTGGGCCTGGCCCTGTTCGGCGTTCGCGGTTACTTAACACGCTTAACGAGATCTTGGTATTTGATCTGAGTCTGGCTACGAGCCTATACGCACTAACCATCTACGTGGGAGTAGTTATGGGTATCCCGACGTCGTGGTATCAGCCGAAGCACTTCAGACGTCAGCGACGGAGCGGCGCGCGCCGAATTGGACTGGAACGCCACTAGGCTAGGTCTGCTTTCGGCCGCCCACGCAACGTGCAGGTGTGCTCAGGGCGATGGCCCAGACCCCTGCGCGCTTAGGTTTAGACCGGCGTGCTGGCCTCTCTGTTGTGCCTAGGTGGGGCTGCGACGTGTTGATCTTCCGCGGCCGGGCATGACCCAGGAAAGTGTGTCCGGCCAAATGGGATCGAGCGTGTTGGGCTATGTGGTGCACCCCTGCAGGGAAGTTAATCTATTCGAATAGCCGTGATCTTCGGTAACAGGACGACTTGGAGTTGTACCTTGACCTTATGACAACTAGAACCGGATACTTAATAAAACACACCCTTCCAAGTGCCAGATACAACCGGTGGTCGCTCTACCTCAGGGATATGAGGAGGGGATCGCCGGGTAGGATTATGCTATGAGATGTTACTTGGAGATGCTACTTGGAGGACGTCGGCCTACCCTCTTCTGCCTGTTGCAAGACGAAGGTGACCAGAAGCGTAGTCTTCGATAAGACTAGCTATCCTCCTCTTATTCTGGCATTCTGCAGTTCAGTCCACTGATATGGCCTCCTTTACACATATACCCATGCATATGTAGTGTAGTTCCTTGCTTGCGAGTACTTTGGATGAGTACTCACGGTTGCTTTCTTCCCCCTTTCTCCCCTTTCCTTTCCTTCTGGTTGTCGCAACCAGATGCTGGAGTCCAGGAGCCAGACGCCACCGTCGACGACGACCCCTACTACACTGGAGGTGGCCTACTACTACGTGCTGCCCGCTGATGACGACCTGGAGTAGTTTAGGAGGATCCCAGGCAGGAGGCCTGCGCCTCTTTCGATCTGTATCCCAGTTTGTGCTAGCCTTCTTAAGGCAAACTTGTTTAACTTATGTCTGTACTCAGATATTGTTGCTTCCGCTGACTCGTCTATGATCGAGCACTTGTATTCGAGCCCTTGAGGCCCCTGGCTTGTATTATGATGCTTGTATGACTTATTTTATTTGTAGAGTTGTGTTGTGATATCTTCCCGTGAGTCCCTGATCTTGATCGTACACATTTGCGTGCATGATTAGTGTACGATTGAATCGGGGGCGTCACATAAAATACCTTGGCTCTTCATTTGTGCAACTTGTCATAAGCAGCTTGTCTCAAATTGAAGAAAAAAAGTATGAAGTAATATTTGTGCCATATCACGTGACCAAGAATTTATGGTCACTTTTGGGTTTTCTGAAATTTAAGATCCAGGATTCAAAACAATATCATAACCTGCATCATGCAATAAATTTTCAAGCCATACATCTGTCCTGTTGTATTTCAAGAAATGATTTGGTCAAACATTTTGCTTAGTTAGACTTCAGACAAGTTATATATGTAGAGTAAACGGTTAATCCCTCCGTACCAGTTCATTGCCTGATATATTAACTCAAGTACTAGGCGCGACCAAACGGGCTCAATTCTATGCTCATCCTGGTGTAGTAGTAGTAGTACTAGGCAATGCAGTTGACGGGTGACCTTGGCGAGCGGCGACCGAGGGAATTGAACCGTGCTCGGCACGGTAGGTAACGTTGTCTAGTTACTAAAGCATCCCTCCATTGTTCATCGGTAGTCATTATGGACCGGGGACATGAGGGGAATTTCCTAGGGCTGGAATTCTGGCCGCCAGATATTTCGACTCGAAACACGGAGGCTCGAGTGGTTGGGGTTGCCTAATGTGCGTACCACGCACACCACCAAAAGGACACGAGCCCGGTTTTTTATTTTTATTTTATTTTTTTAGGATCAACACGAGCTAAGGTCTGGCTGGTACGCCGTTGGGTCCTACCAGTTGAGAATACGAAAGGAACCTTTTAAATTGCCGAACGAATCTATGTGTATTACAATGCCCGTATTTTCCTTGCAAATACCAATCTCAACGTGGTAATTGATTTATGACGAGTTGTTGAATTAGAGTGAGTTTGTGATATAGTGATGTCAACGTGGATTTCACATTTCATGGTATCCCTAGTAAGTTTTTCAATGCAAATTCAAATTTAAAAGATGAACAATATGGAGGTGAGAAAACTTTGTATGTATCAAGCATATGACCAAACACACACACACACAGAGACACCCACACACGAACACAACAACAATCCAATAAGTATAGTGCATCTATTTTTCCAAACCATGCATGTATGACACGAATTCAAAAATACTCCTTCTATTGCTAAATATTAATCTTTTAGAGATTTCAACAAGTGACTACTTACGGAGCAAAATGAGTGAATCTACACTCTAAAATATGTCTATATACATCCGTATGTGCCAGTCCATTTGAAATCTCTAAAAAGACTAATATTTAGGAATGAAGGGAGTAAAATGTAAGACATGCATGGTCCTCAATTCAATATTTAAAATGAACATGAAACTGAAACATGAATATTAAGTCTAGTACTACAGTACATGCAAATGTTGTGTTTAATTAGGCAGAGCTATGATTGTCGGGGGTTAACCCCTCGACCTTAGATAAAATTGTGAAGCTCTGTTTAGGGTTGTTTAGATTATATTTGTCCCCACCCTCCCAACCACCGATTGGTTGTGCACCCCCACCCCTCCTCCCCGGGAGAATATCATGTGCCCCCATACCTTAGATGCTATATGCCGATACGAGTTGCTTGGAGCTTGTAGATCTGAGATATAGCAGCTCACATGATGTCTTAATATTTTTACAGGAACCTTGATGAGTTTGAGAATTGCACACAATTTGTACAAAAACTACTCAGATGCCCTTGGATCCCATATCCAACGACCTCGAAGCTCGTATCACCGTAGCATCTAAGATGAAGGAGGACATCATATTCTCCTGTATGTAAGAATATCGTGTGCTACCACACCTTAGATGCTTTGGTGATACAAGCTCTTCGGAGCCGTTGGATTTGTGACCCAACACCTCCTCGGTGGTTCGAATGGTTTTTTGCAGAAAAGCCCCCAAAGAGTTCGGCCACTGCTTACAAGCACAAAGACTGCTCAGATGCCATTGGATCTCAGATCAAACGACCTCGAAGCTCGTATCACCGTAGCATCCAAGCTGCGAGAGCACCTTATGTTTTCTCGCACGGGAGAAGATGAGGTGCTCCCGCACCGTAGATTCTATGGTGATACGAGTTCACGGAGATCTAACGGCCCACAGTAGGAGGTTTGAATGTTTTTGCAATATACGGCTGAGAGAGTTTGGGAATTGCGCAGAAAGTACAAGTACTACGCATGTGCCATCTGATCACTGATCATACGACCTAGATGCTCATATCACCGTAGCGGGTAATTAAGCTACGGGGAGCACCTAATATGAGCAACGGGGAGCCGTTGGATCCAAGATGCAGCGGCACACACGAGGCCTGAATGTTTTATTTGCAAAAAAACCTTTGGAGAGTTTGGAAATTGCGCATAATTACAAAGACTACTCCCAAGCCATTGGATCTCACTTCCAACGGTGTAAAAACTCGTATCACCATAGCATCTAAGCTGCGGGGTGGATGTGATATTCTATGCCGCTGTCATTTTTGTTCGTAAACTTGCAAAATACGTGTAACTCGTGCCGTTACTTGTCTAACCGCGCAAAGTGTTTGTTCAAAAAAACCATCCTACACTGAAATATCGGAACAACACACGGGGGTCCCACTTGTCATTAATCAAATTTGGACCTAAAACTAACAAATCTGAAAGACGAGATTCGAACTGGCAACCTGGACTACAAAGCGTAAGTCGATAGCCTGAAACAACAACGGTTGTTGGCTTTGTCCCATAACTTGATTTTATACAGTATTACGTTGAGTAGAGTAGAGGGAGTGCCTCGTCAACACGTGCATGACCGTTGACTCACTTACTGGTGGGTCCCAGGTCTGCGATCTCTCTCTTCTCTCCATCGTCTAACCTTTGCACGGGCACACACGAAGAGCGGCGCTAGCTTGCCGTGGTGTTATTACAACTAAAAAAAGCTTGGAAAATAGAAGAATCGCCTAGAACAAGAGACGTTGTGGCTGGTCGAGACGGAGCTAACCACACCTATCCTCTGTGCCACATTAGCATGATGAAGCTGTGTGGCTAGTGGGGTGTTTTCGACCGACTGGCTGGGTCCCGAGGTCGAACCATAGGTACTACGTCTGATACAGTATATTTTTACACGCACATTTTTCCTCCGTGCCGAGACATGGCACACCCTACCACGCGGTTTCGGGGTCCTCCCGGGTGGTGCACGCATATATTCTTCCTGACGTGGGACGCCCTACCGCATGTTTTCGCCGAAGCAAGTAAATGAGTCGTCAAATCACGAAAGACCACCTTTCCCGCCGAGTACATAAGTGAAGCACGGTGGCTAGCTAGTTGGGCTAGTTCGACCGATTAGCTAGGCCGCCGCCACATTTGTTTTTTCACCCCTTTTTTAGTCTACTTGCCGGCAGGTAAATTTAAATATCCATCGCGGCGTTGCTCTGGTGTTTGGGTGCGGCAGGATTTTTAATTTTTTGATTGACGGGAGCAGGCGCGGCAGGATTTTTAATTTTTTGATTGACGGGAGCAGGCGCGGCAGCAATTAGTCATGATGACTCTGCCTGTAAAACCCACTGCTCCCTGATGTGAGAAGTCTTCGACTGGTGTTTTACCATGGTGAAAACCGAAAGATTCCTTGCTCCTCGGCTGGCTCCCTCCGCCTTCCCATAGATTGCATTGCCTTTTAGCCGTTTCGCCCCTGCATCACCAACGTCGTGCGCCTCGAGAAGCGAGGGACTTCGGTGGTGTTTAGGCGCCCTCTGCATGGGCATGTCCATGTCTCGGCGCAACATGACCGTTGGATCAAACTTAGACGGTGCAGATCAGTCACTGTAGCACAAAGCGTGTGGGTGTGTTTGGTTGCATTCTCATATCAATATAGTTGTTTCCTCTTCGTGTATTTGTGTTAACCTACTAGTTTGGACTCATGCACCCTTCATGCACTCTGCCAAACACCCAAAAGTGGGTCGAGAAGGGAACTTTTGCTCCCATCCCGTGCACCCTTCATACACCCTGCCTAACACTATCCGTGCTTCATATGGTTCATGTTTCGTGGAGTACTGTAGCACCGTACTCTCCGTGCGCTATAGACCTAGTTCTGTTAACATTGATCTCACCGTTCATTCTCGACCGGACAGTCGAAAAAGCGGTACTATGTTACTACATTACTGTTCATATAGTTGACATGCGCACAACATCATTTGTTGTCGTCATATCTTACTACACTAGCAACAAGATTATGTAGTACTGACGTATGAACCACTGCACATGCCTAGTAGTAGGAGCACTGTGTATGTTCAAGTGGCTGCCGTGTTTCGCACTCCTCCGTCGTAAGAGTGGAAACGCTTGCTATAATCATTTTTTTCTTCAGAAAAACAGTGGACACGCTCTACCGTGCGGATCCTCCTCCAGCCATGCACTAAATTACTCACTTTCGCCGACGTGTGGGACAGCCAGCATCGGGGTCCACCAGCCATGCACTAAATTACTCCGTAGTAGAGTGACGGTAGACTACCCCGATCGAAGCGCCGCAGTAATGCCCAATGAGCCGTCAAATCACAAAACCCCCTCCTTTCCAGCAGTAAGTTGGACGGACGAAGCAACCATCATTTCACTCTTCTCTCTCAGCTTCCTCTCTACCCAACTCGCTTCTCCCTCATCTTGTTCCTCATTTCTTCAAGAAAACCCCGACCTGCTTCTGCCATTGTTCTTCTCTCCCAAAGAAGGAAAGGTGAGCGCATCAATGGTGTTGATTCTGGCCAAGGCCCGGTCTTGCAACCCCGAGACTGATCCTATAACTCCCTCTCTGTTCTTCTTTTGGGTTTGTGATTATGGTTTCTTTTCTTTTATTTCTATTTGACAGTTTCTTGATGGACGCTGGAGCACCGGCCGAAGTGATGTCTATGGCTCTGGCCAAAACCGTCGAGGCTCATGGTACGAAGAAGCGCAAGCACCCCGCCGAGACTACCGCAGACAAGCTCAAAGCCATCGCCCTGTCCAAGCCCCCCTCTCCGGGATCCCTCATTAAGCAAGTCCAGGTAATATCTCTTCTTGACGATCTTTTTCTCGATCTTGATCGTGTTTTTTCATCTAACACGCAGTACTAGTACTAGTAGTACAACTTTCTGGGTGATCTTGCATGTGATTTTTGTGTGCCAAATGACGGTTCTAAATTCCTCTTTTGACCAAAACATGCGAGAGGTTGACACTGATTTCTTATAGATTACTTTCAACTACTCCCTCTGTCCCAAATTTCTTGTCTTAGATTTGTCTAGATACGGATGTATCTAATACTAAAATGTGACTTGATACATCCGTATCTAGACAAATCTAAGACAAGAATTTTGGGACGGAGGGAGTACTTTATGAACATCAATGCTACCTTTGAAGAGGGTATATTTGCCTCAGTAACTTGTGTTATGGATATTGCAAGTAATCCCTCTGCTCTCATGCCTTTCAAGACATGTTCTAGTGTCTTTGTTCACTCATTTCTGTGCGTATATGTAGTCATATATGGAGTATAATATCGAAAATCATCTTATATTTCTGAACGGAGGTAGTAATAAAATATAGTTTATGTTTGAATTAGAACCAGGTCCGCGGTGGAGATGAATTTCTCAAAGTCATGCCGTGTGAACTGGAAGACCTGAGGATGAGTTCTACTGCTAAACTATCCAGCTGCTGTGTCCTTGTTGCCACGTGTCCTGAACTAGTGTTTTCCTGTAGCATTGTTGTCAGGCGTGTTCTCGAGGCTGTACTTGACCACAACAATTTCCTGGCTGTGCCTTCGATTACGAAGGGTGTGGTTCTTGTAAAGCTTCCCAACAAATCTGATGCGGCCTGTCTTCATCATCATGTTTATGAGTGGAAAGACCACTCTATTAGGTTCTCCAAGGTTGACGAGATGGTGATGGTGCATGTAGACATCTCTCATGAAGTCCATGGCCTAGTCAGTTATGCGGGGTTCATACCATAGGTCGGTGGCAAGAAATAGTCTACAGAGTTTAATTAGTGCAACTTTGCTTGTCTGTAGTAAGTACTATTGTTCAGTACTTGATTTGTGTTTGTGAACCCTGTATTGTTTATTAGTACTACCGCTTTTGGTGTGTGGTCAGTCCTGAGAACAGTCTATGTTAATGTCTGTCCACTCAATTCAGTCTGTATATTTTGAAGTATCCAGATCATCTTTTTTGTGAGGACGGTTTATCAATTATGGTTACACTCCAATATCTGTATGCATTGCAGGGTTTATCACACCCACCAGGATTTCCAGTCCCATGGATGTTCGGTCCATACGATTTGTCACGACCTTTGGACTGTCCTGCTTATGGGAGTAGGCGGGGCCCCTGGATGCCACCCGTAGTTGGACGATCAATCTTCTGTTTAGTACTTCAACATAGTGATTTCCTGGTAAGGATTCACTCGTGTCACATCAAGTAAATCTTATTGATTTACTGTCTAAATCTTATTGATTTAATGTCATGTTTTCTTTCTTTTCCTGCAATTTTATGATGCAGGTTTTGCCATGTGACATTCATCACAGAATAAACCGTTTGGTTTGCTCTACGATGGCTATTTTTGCAGGTTTCACTTCTTATGTCGTGTCAGTAACGAAGGCACTGTCCATCACTTATATTAGTGGAAAAAATTGGATCAGTCTGTTGTCTGAGTACAAGCTGAATCCCTATGATAAGCTACTGTTTGGTTTAACAAAAATGCCACAATTAGTCCTTCTCGTGTTTAAAAGAAATGAAGAAAAAACTGGATCACGGTCACGAAGCCTAGTCAAGTTAGAAAGCTGATCATAGCAGACCAGACACGATCGCCGCTGTCTCGCACATCGATACCACCTTCAGCAATGGATCGAGCACCGGCAGTTGCTCTAGCACTGACAGCGGCAGCAGCTCAGTATGATCCAGCTGAGGATCGGCCACCGACCGCGTCAGCAGATCAGGCTGATCTACCGGAGGATCGGGCATCGACACCAGCACCTGCTCCGACACCGGCACCAGCTCTACAAGGAGCACCATCTCCGGCAGCAGCAGCGGCTTCGGCACCTGCACCAACACTTGCACTTGCATCTGCTCCGGCCCGTGCAGCGGCAGCCGAACGAGCAGTTGCACCGGCAATAGACTGGGCTACAGTTCGCACTTCATATACCAAAGTCCTTACAAAAACCGACATGTCCACCTTCTTGGTAAGCATTGGCCGCCCAAGTGTTTCGTTCTTTTTTCTTTCCATGTTGTTTCGCATGATTCACTGTTGATCTAACTGTTTGGGTATGTCTTCTTGTTTGCAAACAGAGAATTCCTGGAGCAACAAGGGAGTCGTTCAACAATCCGGGCGACAGCGGCCAAGTTTCTCTTACCATGCGCAGCCTTGGTGTGAATGAACCTGCTCAATATACCGTAAGTACAAAGGACGGTCGCATGATGATTTATGCTAAAGGATGGTCAAGGTTCAAATCTAAATCATATCTTGCGGTAGGGGATGATCTCAAAATTGAACTTTCTCGGCAAGGAGAGCCGGTCCAAATCAACTTTGAAATTCTTCAGTAGCAGCACGCAACTGCCGAACTGATCTATCCTCCGAGAGATTTTGATGTAATAATCTGGCATGGTGAAACAAGTGTCCTGTGTGTATAAGTAATACGACGGTATTGCAACTCTCATTGCTGGTTAGGAACTTTCATTCGATTTCATTCCAACAGCTGCCGTGCTTTATTCAATTTTGTGTATTTGCCTTGCGACAGCATCTAAAACAAGCGCCGTACCGATCGCTCGAAATATGAAAAGCCTTGAGGTAGACCACATGGCCCCCCAAACATGCAGGGTGGGCCTGCGGCCCAAAGTCCAGAACCGTGAGCCTGTCTAAGTATTATATTCTCAGCTGAACCCCCATAATGCCCGTGCGTTGCACATAACATCAAGATGCATTTGTATGAGTATTTTATCTTGTGAGAGAAAAGGATGAACGAGGGAAGGCCTTATTTGCAAATGTGGAGAGGTGTGTTGGTACCTTTTTGAAAAATTGCCATAGTTTCCTTCCTATCCGTCAGATATAAATCAGACGGCCTATATTGCAGGATGGCAGGCACACCATCATCACCAACTCGTCTATACTGTGTTAAAAACAACTCTGTTTTGTATAATTATATATGTTACTAGCAAGATGCCCATGCGTTGCACGTAACATCAAGATGCATTTGTATGATATATATTCCCCTTGATTTTTCTTATGTATAAAGTTGTGATATAAAAGATTTGTATATTTCTTTACAGAGGGAGTATCTCTCTGTCAAAAATATATTTATGTGTAACTAGTTACTCTTGTCTTTCTACTTCCTTTCGCTGATATGTGGGGCATCCGGCAACGGGGTCCACGTGCCATATGCACAAATTAGAGTGCACAACTGCACGGTAGACACACCCCGGTCGTAGTGCCGCAGTAATGCCCAATGAGCCGTCAACTCACAACCCCCCCTTTCCAGCTTTAGCAGTAAGCTGGACGGACGAAGCGACAATATTTCACTGGGCCTGAATCCCCTTCTCCCTCGTCTTCTTGTTCAAAGAAAACCCCCTCTCGGCGATTGCATAGGGTTTTCTCATGGAGAACCAGGTACAAATTCTTCATCCATCCCCGATAAATCCAAGTCCCTTGGTCGCGGGTTATCCTAGGATGGCAGCCGCCGCCGTTGATGCATTTTTCTTCCTACTGAATCTAGTGTGTTTCATTTGCAGTGCCCAAAGTGCGAGGACCCTACAGGTTTCTGCGCCCTCGGCGAGACGCCACACTTGTTCCTTCTCATCCTAACACAGGATTTTAAAACGCGCACAGTATGTTCCTAGAATCCTCTTTTCTATCTGGGAGGGTGGGGTTTTTTGAACATGCTATCGACTAATTTGGAAATTTGAATTGCTATATTTGGATAAAAGGTACTACCAGTACGATGGTCAACACTGACGTGAAGGTGGAAGTTATTTCCAGATTTGGATAGGGAATACATTGTGTTCTCATATTATTTTTCCTGTAGTGCATTATTTGCTCTGCCAGAACACATGTACTCAAGATGCTCGGCCTTGCCATAACTGAATACACCAGTTTAATGGTCACAGTGAAGACAAGCCATGGATATAAGTTCCGAGTTGGGTTCATGAACCAAGAAGATCGCTGCTTTTTTTATGGCCGAACTTGGATAAACTTTCTCAAGTGTTATGGACTGAAAGTTGGCGCACGAATGTTGATGGAAATAGCAGAACCTGGTCTCATCTTCACTGCGATCTTCCACCCCGACGTCGTTCCAATTGTTCATCCATGTTAGTTTTGTATCTGGTTCTTGCTTGTTGCCTCGATTACTTCTTAATCCACCTATTCTGTCTAACTAATCACAATTTAACTTTAGAAGTAGCAACGAATCTCTCACGAAGATGCTACTTCTAACTAATATTTTCTTATAATTGGTGGCACGTGTAGGTTTTTCAGAGTTAAGCAGGCTGCTCGTTTGTTATTTTGTAACAACTCGGCTGTTATTGATGGCACTGAAGTTGACTGGGACGACATCCACAAGTTCCTACACTTTATTGATCGTCTTGAGGTCCTTGTGGGGCGTTTCAATGTTGGAAGGCCACGTGGGATATGTGTGCCACTGCTGCACTGTTGAACAGGTCCAACTGTGTCGAGAAACTTATGGTACGAGCTGTTTTCTGTTATATATGTTGTTCATAAACTATTGCTTATACACAGTTTTACAGCTGTGATCTTTTTGTAACAAAAACTGCCCAGATCTATTATTCCTATACAGATGCCTGACCATGGTCGGGTCAGACTTGCGCTTGGTCACAACATGATGTTTATGTCGACCTACACCAGTCCCCTTGGAGGTGAAAAGATACTTATTCATGGGTGGTCTCAAATAATGAAGGCCCGTCCATCTTGGAGAATAGGACAGAAGATTATGTTCCTGCTTTTCCATGGCTCTAAAGCGAATATCCTGTTTATTGACCACATTGCGAGATGAAGCCGCTTTCAGAAGGTTGTGGATGCGCGGGGTGGCGCCTGGGCCTTGTCCTGGGGCTTGGCGGCCTCACCCTTGGTTAACTGTAGGCAAAGTAGCACTGTTCGAGGCGTGCTTATTACGATTGAACCTGTATAAGTACTCATACTGCTTTCAGCTATGGTTGTTAAGTGCCCCCGCTAGTTTCAGTTAAGGTTGTTAAGTACTCCTGCTGCTTTTACAGGCTGTCGTGTTTCTTCAGTCCTGTCTTCCTCCAGCCGCCAAAACCAAACCAGCGCCGGCGGGGCCGCCTGCTTCCGCCTCCCACGGCTGGCTGCGCCTCAGCGGACGCATCGCCGCCCCACCGTCTCCTAAATCGTTAACGCCGACGTCCGAGGCCTCGCCGTCGTCCTCTGCACGCTTTGGTGCACTCGCCATGGCGCCGCCCTCTCGCATTGTCAACATGGTCAACAAACAACAGGAATCGGCAGAAGTACGTGGAGAGGATGACAGTAGGGCCCCACCATGTCAGCGTATGGAAAAATAAAATGCTTCCTCCTAGTGTTTTCCTGACATCTCGGACCCACGGCATTGTGAGCGTATATAGTCAATAGACAAGAGAACAGCACAAGATCGGCTGACACCTGGGACATAGCTGCTCGAGCAGTATTTTTTTGTTATTGTTGAGACGGAGCAGGGTTTGAATTGGGCTGTAGCCCGTCTAGCCCAGGTTTATATTTTATGTTCACCATGTGACCAGCTCAACTATTTTTTCTTTGTGAAAATGAGCCCAGTTTATTTTTTCTGAAGAATACCCAATCCAGGCCTACTTATTTTTCTACGCCCTGATGGGCTGCAACTCTTTCAAGACGCCTGCAAATCTTGAAAGTAATATGAAATGGGTTGTAAATATAAAAACAGATGACAAATTGGCAATTATTTTATAATTTCTGAATTTTTTCACATTTTCAGATTCCTATTTCACTGGGCATTAACCTAATTTAAATATATCTTCAAAGTACTTTAAATCTGGCATGACATTTCGGTATTAAAAATAGTTTGGAACCCACAAAAATATGCGAAATTGGCCCTGGCCAACGAAAAAAAGGACTGCAATAAATTGCATAAGAAGTCGCAATGAGCTATATATAAATTATTAAAAAAAGTGGGAATGGTCTGACTTGTGGGCCTATTAAGTTGACGCGTATGCAAGATTTTTTTAGTTATTATATACGTCAACAAACGACACTAGCAGACGTAACCGTTGGATGTTAATCCAATGGCCATCGTGTTCCTTCAATCTCTGATCTTCTTGCTCCAGCCGCCAAATCCAGCGCCGGCGGGACCGCCTGCTCCCACCTCCCGTGGCCGGCTGTGCTGCCGCGCAGGCCTCACCGCCCCCTACTACTCCCACCGCTGGCCAGGGCATCCCTCTAGTCACCCACACCCCCTGTTATTCTGCGGCGACGGCAGCCTCACATCGCAGCCGAACCAGTGAATCGTCGTACTCCTCTCGGCGTGGGCATCCACTGCCGCGTCTTCCCCGGCTCCGCGTCGTCCCCTTCCTAGGCCTCGCCGTCGTCCACCGCCCTAGTGCTCTCGGCGTGGCGTGGTCAACGTGGTCAAGGAACGACTTCCATCGGAAGAGTACTGTACGTGGAGAGGCTGACAGCTGGGTCCACGGCAGCCGCAAGGAACTGCCTCCTTATTCCGTGGAAAATAATTATTCCTCCACCTGATAGCAGGGACCCACCGGCTGGGCCACCGTATTTGGCGATAAAAACGTTTCCCCCTGACTGCTGGGACCCACCGGACATGCCACCCTATTTCATGAAAAAAAATGTTCCCCCCGCTGTCAGCTCGTACCCACCGGAAGTGCCTCCTTATTACGCACACAAAAATGAATACTCCCCCTGCTAGTTGGGACCCACCTTGGTGGGAGGCTGACTTGTGGGCCTACTAAGTTGATGGGGACGGAGTGCTTTGTCAACTTAGTCAATATGAATGATTCTAGCTCCAGTGACCGTACGATGTCCATCCAACGGCCGTAGTGCTTCTTCAACCTCTGGTCTTCTTGCTCCAGCCTCCCAAAGCAGCGCCGGTCGTGCCGCATGCTCCTGCCTCCCGTGGCCGGCTGTGCTGCCGCGGAGGCCTCACCGCCCCTACTGTTCCCACCGCTAGCCAGGCCCTGCAGCAACGGCAGCCTCACACCGCAGCCGAACCAGTGAACCCTCGTACTCCTCTCCGTGCGGGCTTCCACTGCCGCGTCTTCCCGACTCCGCGCCGTCCCCTTCCAAGGCCTCGCCGTCGTCCACCGCCCTGGTGCTCTCGGCGCGGCGTGGTCAACGTGGCCAAGGAACGACTTCCATCGGAAGAGTACTATACGTGGAGAGGCTGGCAGCTGGGTCCACGGCGGCCGCAAGGAAGTGCCTCCTTATTACGCGCAAAATAATTATTCCTGCACCTCACAGCAGGGACCCACCGGACGGGCCACCGTATTTCACGAAAAAACTTTATCCCCCTGACTGTTGGGACCCACCAGCTACATCTTCGCATGCAAGGAAGTGCATCCGGGCAAAAAAATGATTCGCCCCCCTGACTGCTGGGACCCACCAGCTACATCTTCGCACGCAAGGAAGTGCGTCCGGGCAAAAAAAAACGATTCGCCCCTGACTCCTGGGACCCACCAGCTATATCTTCGCACGCAAGGAAGTGCCTGATAGTCGGGACCCACCTGGTCGAAGCGTACGTAGCGTTGTCATTCTGGTTGCGAACGTGTACGTACATACTGGTCGATGTAGAGCGCGCACGTGTCGTAGTAGAGGCGCGCATGTAGCATGTACACGTACGTACAGCGGCTAGTGTGCAAGAAAGAAAATACGACCACGTACGTACATATGGGCGGGGTCTCGAACGCCTACTCGCGCATACGTACGGCCAGGGCTCATGTACATGTCTGGGTTGGAACGGAGAAACAGCGTCGTCGTCGTGTTCATGGGGAGCCACCCGGCTGGGTCGGAACGGAATGCGTCGTCGTGTTCATCGGGAGGGCTTGGACGGAATAGCCGATGGAAACAAGGCCTGGCGTACCGCAGAATGGAGGAAACGGCCTTGTGTTCGACCGGCCATGTTCGAAACGGGATCCTATTCATCGGGAGGGGTCTGGCGTACCGCAAAATGGAGGAAATGGACCTACTACGGTCGAAACGGGGGTCCTGTTGATCGGGAGGGGTGTGGCGTACCGCAAAACGGAGGAAACGAACTTGTGTTGGAGCGCTACGGTCGAAACGGGGGTCCTGTTCATCGGGAGGGGTGTGGCGTACCGCAAAACGGGACTCCACGGGATACTGTTCATCTCCACCGTCGACCCCCTCCAGCCTCCACGGGCTACTATTCATCCACCGTCGACCTCCTCCAGCCTCCACCTGCGATTGTTCATCCACGAGCTCCTGTTCATCTAGCCTCCACCGCGCGCTACTCCACCGGCTACTGTTCAACCAGCCCTCTCCACGGGCTCCTGTTCAACCACCCCTCCACGGGCTACTGTTCATCCAACCCTCCACCATCTACTGTTCATCCAGCCCTCCACGGGTGGTCCTGTTCATCCAGCCGTCCACGGGGTCCTGTTCATCCAGCCCCAACCGGCTCGATCGATCGGGGTCCTGTTCATCCAGAGGCAACACCACGGGGTCCTGTTCATCCACCCCCACCGGGAACTGTTCATCCAAACCCCCCCAGCAACGCTCACTGTTCATCCAGAGGCAGCATCGATCGGCTTCACTTAGTAGCAGTAGCGAAGGAATCGCTCGACCGGGTTCAGTTAACAGCCATCGATCGATCGCTCGGGTTCAGTAACACGTAGCCCGCAGTGCAATCGCTCGGGCTCAGTTAGAGCCCAACGCCTTGCTCGGGTTCAGTTAGAGCCCAATGCCTCGCACCCACGCGCGTGCGTGTATGAGAGAAACGCGCATCACTCGGCCCCGACCATCCACCGTAACCGGGAACACCCCGATAGTTTTCTCGCCCTCGCTTCTACCACAATTTTTTCCATCATGGACGGCCCAAAGAATGTCATGCAGCTGCGTCTCCGGCCCGCCCAGGACGAAAAGCCCATTTTCTGTCATGATTTTTTGTCATAGAAGTAGGAGCCCACCACATCTATGATGATACCGGGTTTTGTCACAATTATCGTCATAGAAGTGTCATAAGTATGGCATAAAAAAATTTCGTTCGGCCCAAAATGTCACGGATGTGTCTTTTTTTGTAGTGGGATGTGGTTGCCTACATGTTTTGAGATGACACCTCGGATGGTGAGGTTGCCTTGACGGTGTCCTGGACAACCCATCAACTTACGCTGTTCAGATATTGCTTTGTGTTCATCCTGCCACCCTGGATCTGTCCATCGTTCGACGATCTTCTCCCAGCAAGGACGTTTGTCAGCGCACCACCGAGGAATCACCTGTAAATTAAACAAATACATCTTAGTAAGGATTCTAATTTTGCGGTAATGTAGGGAATAGCAAGCATCCATCGTCACTTGCCTTGAAGTAATTGTCCCGTGAAAGATGCTTCCCTCGAGCCTCCTGTTTGGAAATTTTCTGGTTGAGATAGTCCACGTGATATTTGACCACTAACCGGACGCGCTCCTCATAGTGCATGTCATGGACTAGTTTCTTGGCAATATTCTCAACCACCACATTTGCACGATCCTTCTGACCCTCGACGCATGTATAGAAATCCTACAAACATGCATACATGTGAGAAGGGTAAAATCATGACTATGGCAAATTTAAACCTTTTGGTATTGACATTTAGGTGTTTGAAAGGACTTACCCAGAAATCGTTGACCACTCAGAAGGTTCTGCTATCATAAACCCTCTGACGCATATCCAGGAAATCCGGTGCGAGTTTGTAGTGATCCCATGACCAAGCTGGCTCAATGATACCGTTCGGCAAAGTGACCAGTCCAGGATAATTTAACCTACAAAGACCCCCAACGATGCCACTCGGCGACCATGGCAGACGCCTCTCACCACCTTTTACTAAGCTTCTGCATTACGAAGAGTGAAGTCATATTATATGTGAGGAAATGACAAAAGGTACAATTTATATGGGATGAGTCGAGATAACCACTTACTTCTCTCCCATTTATTTAATCAACACGTCTCTATGCACATATGGACGTTTTGGAAGCTTTGAAGGACCACGCAGCCACACTTTCCCTCTGGAAGTAGTGCTGATAGTCGAACCGCTCGGTTGCGAGCCGCTCACCTCATGGTGCTCTGTCACCCGTGAGGGTCCATCCCCACCCTCAGAAACCTGACGAACAACCAGCCTCCTCTCGGCGGCGTCGTCCTCCACCACCTCCTCCTCCTCATCCTCCACCACCTCCTCCGCAAAATCCTCCTCGTCCTCCTCCTCACTCGCCTCATCCCCATCCTCTGTTTCCTCCTCCTGAGCACGGCGAAGCACTGCATAAGAGGGTCCAGGAGAAGAAAGAGGTGCTCTACTGCGGGCTTCTTTACGTACTCCTCGTCCGCCTCCTCCTCCTGCCTCACCTGCTCCCCCTCCTCGTCCCCCTACTCCCCCTCCTCGCCCCCCTCCTCGTCCTCCTCCTCCTCCTGCCTCACCTACTCCCCCTCCTCGCCCGCCTCCACCTCGTCCGCCTCCTACTCCTCCCCCGCATGGTACTCGACCTTTTTTCGCATGTTTTTCGGATGGGTGTCTAGATCCGCCAATCGTTTGGCCTTCTTGGCAGTTCTGGCAACCGATGAAGGAGCGGCCACCACTTTCACCGGTCGAGCAAGTTGATTGTTGTACAGAGCTGTCATTTTTTTCAGACTTTCCTTTGGATTCTTGTTGCTACCTGTCATGTTTCAATCACCTGATACGAAGAAGAACAAACAGTTAGTACAGATGATACAACTTGATGTAAGTACAATAAATATATCACATATGAAGAATAAATGGAATTGTCGCAATAATACGTATAGTTGTTACACACACAAATACATAGAGTTGTTGCACACACGAATACATAGAGTTGTTGCACACATGAATACATAGAGTTGTTACACACACGAATACATAGAGTTGTGACACACATACATAGAGTTCTCACACGATTACATGGAGTTGTTAGAAATAAGGTTCAATATTAGGTGCCACATTTGGATCAGGGCTTTCATCATCGCTATCACGCCCGTTCATACATTCATCCTCGAAGTCTTCAGGGGGGGCCCTCATCCTCATCTAGCCCCATGTGCCATCGCATAAGTAATGCCAAATCTCGAGGGTCAGAAACATCCTCGTATTCGTCCTTTGCATTATCTACTTCCATGTCATCCATGGCCTGATGTTCCATAGCATCATCTTCGTGATGCACGCCATCATCTTCCTCTGCATCATCTTCGTCTTCGTGAGTGTCTGCTTCTTGAAAGAACTCTCCCTCTATGTGTTAGGGTTTATATGGTAATCGTCCTTGTTTGGGGTAGGTACCTTGATACGCGGGGTACCTTGTACACGACATCCCACTTCAAGATATCGATATATTCCGTAGATGTGCACGTGTATGGGAGAAAAAACACTTGTGTAGCCTGTTGAGCCATAATATAGACATCATTTCCTGCATATTTCGATGCTCGTTCAACTTCGACCAAGCCAAAACTAGGGGTTCGTCTCACTTTCTCAGGATTGAGCCAACTGCATCTGAATATGATGGGCTTCACTCCTTGTAAACCATAATACCGCAGCTCATAAATTTCTTCGATGGTTCCATAGTAGTGACGTCAATCTGTCCCTAGACAATAGACCGCACTATTTATTGACCTTCGGTTGGGCCTCTCGCACGTGTGTTTATCAGTGTGGAAGCGATACCCATTCATGTCGTAAGCCTTAAATGACTTGGCCTCGTATTCAAAACCTTTGGCTACTTCTCTCACTTTGGCGTCCATATCAACCTCCTGATATGCCTACAAGATTAATAGGAGATTGTCTGGTTCATTAGTGGAAGCATTACCGGCAAGTAAGATCAACTTGAAGTAACATAAAGTTAGAAAAGTTACTTTTCTTGAGAACCAAGAAATGACACCGCCATCAGCATTGGTATCTTCAAGAAGGTTTGCTGATTCTTTGTCGCTAGGGGGCCGTGGTAGTTTCCAGAATTCGTTCTGGAATTCCCTAGCAATGGGAAGAATTCAAGTTAGAACTCAAGACTAGTGACTAGTTGTCAATAAAGGTGTTCTACACTTACTTTATGTACGATTGCACTTCTTCCATGTTGGTCAAGACATAGATCATAATAGTCGACCACTCAGTAGGTGAAAAGTTCTTGCGCTTCAATCCACTTGCTTTGCCACCTTGGCCTTCGAAGAGGCTAAGGTCGGAAACAATACTGGTGGTTTCTTCATTGTAACGAGGAGCTGGATTTAACCTAGTTTGAATACTGTCATGATAGTACTTTGTCGTGGTTGTGGCCACCTCCTCGTTCAGGTATGCCTCGGCCATGGAGGCTTCAATGCGGGCTTTATTCTTACATTTTCCACGAAGATGCTTGAACTACCGTTCAGGTGCATACTGCCATCGGAACTGCACAGGTCCTCCCACTCTAGCCTCATACGCGAGATGTAAGATCATATGTTGCATCGGATTAAAGAAACCTGGTGGAAATATCCTCTCTAACTTGCATAGCAACTCAGGTGCTTGTTCCTCCAACTTTGCAACCACTTCATAATCTAGTTCTTTGGCACAAAGCTGACGGAAGAAGTGGCTCAACTCCGCCAGCACTCGCCAAATATCCTCTCTGACATACCCTCGAATCATCACAGGCATTATCCGCTCAAACCATACATGGTAGTCATGACACTTGAGGCCTCCTATTCGCTTTGTAGCCATATTCACTCCCCTCATGATATTAGCTGCATATCCATCAGGGAAGTACAAGTTGTTCACAATCCATTGGAGAATTTCCTTCCTTTGGGGCATTGAAGGGGTGAAAGGGGCTTGTGGCTTCTTCCAAGAATTAGCTTTTGCACGAGGCACCAAATTTAATTTTGGCCTGTTGCATAGCTAGGCTTGATCGATCCTAGCCTAAATGTTATCCTTTGACTTCTCGGTGTCGACGAGCGTACCGAGTAAGGCCTCCGCGATATTCTTTTCAGTGTGCATTACATCAATGTTGTGTGGAAGTAGAAGATCTTTAAAGTAAGGGAGCCTCCATAAGCTTGGAATGTGAGTCCACTGATGTGTCTGTCCATATACCACAAAACCTTTCCCATCGAGCTTTTCCTCGAGAGCTTCTAACTCATCCTTAAGCTGGGCACCGGTCATAATAGGTGGTTGTGGGTCATCAATAATAACACCTTTTTGGAAGTGCACATGTCTTGTCTGTATGGGTGATCAATACGAAGGAACTGCCGATGTTGGTCAAAGCATACATACTTGTGACCCTTAGCCAGCCAAATGAAAGTCACACACTGTCGACACATTGGGCAAGGCCACTTCCCCTTTACACACCAACCACAAGATATCACACGTGCCGGTAGGTCATGTAGCGATGTGTGGTACCAGATATGCATATTAAAGTGCTTCTTTGCAATGGCATCGTATGTCCGGACCCCATTGTTCCAAGCAACAAGTAAGTCGTCCACCAATGGCTCCATGTACACACTCATATGCTTCCCAGGATAGTTAGGACCTGGAATTATCAATGTCAGGAACATGTGACGTCGTTGCATGCAAACGCCAGGGGGGCAGATTCAGGGGGATAACATATACTGGCCAACAACTGTATATGGCAGCCATCAAACCATATGGATTGAACCCGTCGGTTGTTATCCCAACAACTACACTCTTCCAGTCATCTGTTTTCTTATGAATTTCAACAAATTTCTTCCATGCTTCACCATCCCGTGGATGTTGCATCTTTTTTGTATTGTACATCTTCCCTTCGGCGGCCCATCTCATATATAGGGCAGGTTCCTCGGTCATATAAAGCCTCTGGATCCTTTCTGTGAATGAAAGATATCGAAGGATATTGACGGAAATTGTGAGCTACCTCTTGTTACCATCATCATCTATTACCTCAATATACCTAGAGGATTTGCACTTGACACAATAATTCGTATCTTTATGTTCATTTCTAAATAACATGCATCCGTTTGGACAAGCATGTATTTGCTCATACGGCATCTTAAGTGAACCGAGGATTTTGTTGGACTCGTACATGTTCTTTGGCAATATATTTTCTTTAGGCAACATGCTAGCAATAACTGACAATAACTCATTGAAGCAAATTATGCTCATGTTATGGTTTGCCTTCAGGGCCATTAGGTGTGCAATGCCATCTAGTTGAGTAACCTCTGTATGGGCATGAAAGGGGTTTCTGTGCCGCAAACAAAGCTGCATGATACTCTTTTGGGCTTTCCGGCGGCCCCTCGGAGTTCGGGTCCTCCCGCGGATCCGCACGGCGGATGTCATCTAACAGGTTTTCAATCCGAGTATCATATTCGCCGGTGCGTTGTCGCACCACCTCCGCCCTGGACTGTTCTGTCTCACCGTGAAAGATCCAAAGATCCATCGGTAATAGCCTGGCGTAAACCCATATTTGCCTAAGTGTTTACTCATAGTAATCTTATCTCTTTCAGTCTAGTTATCACACTCCGTGCATGGGCACCAAATTCCACGAACTGGCTTTTTCCAGCAAATACTAATTCCAGGAAATCATTGGTCTTCGACCTCCACTCAGGGGTCATACCCTCCATGTTGGGATCTCCAGTGTACATCCACTCACGTTCTTCCATCCTCTGATATAAAGTGAAACCTAATCGCACCAGAGAATGTGTAGGCTGGGTCCGCTTCCATGCCGTACTCCGACCCGAGACAAAACTTCGGCAACACCTCCCCACTGTTCTCCAAATACACGTCTCAACAATAAGTCAAGAGGATGTGTATCTAGAGAACAACAAGGAGACACTGTCGAAATTCTGTCTCGGATCGAAGTACAACATGAAAACGACCCACCTACACATTCTCGGGTTGTCCATGGAAAACATGGACAATTCGAAAGAGTTGAGGTTATAATATGCAAAGACTTGCATATTTATAGATACAACCCTTCCGAATGGGAGACACCTAGGTTACGCGACTATTTAGGTGATCTACAAATAATGAAAACCTACACATGAACGGGAAGAGATTACCCTTGAAGCGTGCAATGGAATTCACTCTCTCTATTGTCAAAATAGATGCATGCCCTGCATGAAAGAATGAGTAGTGTCAATCATATCTAAACAAGAACACCCACAACACACACACCCACACACCAATAGCAGCCACCCCCACACACCAACATCACTCACTCACTCACACACACACATCAACAGCACATCCACCAACACACACCAACATTTCTCACTGACACACACACATACAAAGCACACACTCACACACATTATTCACTATGCATATATATACACCTTTTGTTGTAATGGAGAGGGGGAACCCCTTTTATTTCAAAAAACAAGACTGAGTAGGGGCTCACCAACGAGGCAGGGGGCGACAGGGGAGGTGGATGCCGGACGTGGTAGAGCTCGGTGGAGGGGATGCCGCGCCGGTGGTGCTCGGTGAAGCTTGGACGAGATGGTGGCGGTGGACGAGCTCGGTGGAGGTGGCGGTGGGGGGGGGCTCGGTGGAGGTGGAGGGTTCGGGGGAGGCACTCCCGGTGGCGGCGGCGGCGCTGAGGGCGGCAGCGAACAGAGGGGGAATAGAGCAGGGGCGAGAGAAATAGAGAGAAGAAAGGAGTGAGTGCGCACGAGGGGGAAATTTTGCATAAGTCCCCGCGGGAAATATTTCCGAGAGCCAACCATAGCGACACTCGGTAAAAGTCTTAACCTAGATCTCGGGGGCTTTTCCGAGAGCCGCACCGACAGTGGTTACCGAGGATCGTCTATTGGCTCTCGGTAATGGCCACTTTTTCCGAGAGCCCCTCTCGGCAAAGCATCTAACCTAGATCGTTTTCCTTCTTGTGCATTCTCGATAATACGTATTATACTTTGTTTGTTATTTTCTTCCATGCTTGGCAAACAACCTTAGCACATCATAATTACCGTCTTGTGTTTTCTTTTTCAGATGGGCCTATTGCTCCGTTCGCCTCAAAACTTCTCGTCCTCACAAAGGAGGCCATCGCATGTATATGCATGGCCCATCCGGTGGCCCCTGCAGTCTAGGAAGTTGACCGGCACCGAGAGAGGGGGTAGGCCACGGTCAACAACTGCTTCTTCTCATGTTTATTACTTTACACTCTTTAAAGTTCTCTCTCGGTGCCGGTCTAGGAAGTTGACTGGCACCGAGAGAGGGGGTAGGCCACGGTCAACAACTGCTTCTTCTTATGTTTTTTACTTTACACTCTTTAAAGTTGAGTTTTGAACAAATCTAACCCAAAAAGCATATATATATCTATGAGTGCATCAAAAGTCTTTTATCGAAAAAATTCATCAAAAGTCACGGCATTTTCAAACTTTGGTCGTAAAAACATATGAAATATCAGATACAAAAAATAGAGTGCCAAACAAAAACTAAAAGAGAAGGAAAACCAAAAATTAGAGCAGTTGTTACCGAGGGTCGACTATCGGCTCTCGGTAATGGCCACTTTTTCCGAGAGACACTCTCTGTAAAGCATCTAGCCTAGATCTTTTTCCTTCTTGTGCATTCTCGATAATATGTATTATACTTTTTTTTTGTAATTTTCTTCCATGCTTGGCAAACAACCTTAGCACATCATAATTACCGTCTTGTGTTTTCTTTTTCAGATGGGCCTCGCTCGGTTCTAGAGAGCGGCACCCCTCCGATGGCCCCGACGGTCTAGGGCGTTGTTCGGCACCTAGAGGGGGTAGGCCACGGGGAATAACTGCTTCTTCGTGTTAGTGCATGTCATCGTGAGATGACAGACCAAGTCTAGGCCCGTTCTGTCACGGGATCACCCACCGAAGACTCTGTCTCGCGGACGAACGCAGCTGGTCCTCGACGTTCCCGCCCGTCTGTGTGGTTTGCGAGGCACGTGCCGCGTCAAGGATGTGCGTTGCTTATTCAAATAGCACACCACCCTGTATGCATATGCATGGGCCACATGCATGTAGGCGTGCCCTCCCCCCCTCGGGCGGTCTCTAGATCGAGCACCCATCCGGTGCCCCCGGCGGTCTAGGGAGTTGTTCGGCACCGAGAGGGTGTAGGCCATGGTGAATAACTACTTCTTCGTGTTAGTGCATGTCATCGCGAGATGACAGACCAAGTCTAGGCCCGTTCTGTCACGGGATCACCCATCGAAGACTCTGCCTCATGGACGAACGCAGTCGGTCCTTGACGTTCCCGCCCCGTGTGTGTGGTTTGTGAGGCACGTGCCATGTCAAGGACGTGCGTTGCTTATTCAAATAGCACACCACCCCTGGATGCATCTGCATCGGCCACAAGCATGTAGGGGTGCCCCCCCATCAGGCAGTCTCTAGATCGAGCACCCATCCAGTGGTCCCGACAGTCTAGGGCATTGATCGGCACCAAGAGGGTGTAGTCCATGGTGAATAAATGATTCTCTGTGTTAGTGCATGTCATCGCGAGATGACATACGAAGTCTAGGCCCGTTCTTCAAGATAGTCTATGGGTATCGAGAGGGAATGTGTCCGGTTTGTGCAGGAAGTGCGGGTCCTGTTGCTCCGTTGGCCTCGAAACTTCTCGTGCTCACAAAGGAGGCCATCACATCTATATGCCCGGGCCATCCGGTGGCCCCTGCGGACTAGGAATTGGACCGGCACCGAGAGAGGGGGTAGGCCACGGTCAACAACTGCTTCTTCTCATGTTTATTACTTTACACTCTTTAAAGTTCTCTCTCGGTGCCGGCCTAGGAAGTCGACTGGCACTGAGAGAGGGGGTAGGACACGGTCAAAAACTGCTTCTACTCATGTTTATTACTTTACACTCTTTAAGTTGAATTTTGAACAAATCTAACCCAAAAGGCATATATATATCTATGAGTGCATCAAAAGTCATGGCATTTTCAAACTTTGGTCGTAAAAACATATGAAATATCAGATGCAAAAAAGAGAGTGCCAAACAAAAACACAAAGAGAAGGAAACAAAAAATTAGAGCAGTTGTTACCGAGGGTCGGTTTTCGGTTCTCGGTAATGGCCACTTTTTCCGAGAGCTCCTCTCCATAAAGCATCTAACCGAGATCTTGGGGGACATATTTTCCGAGAGTTCCTCTCCGTAAAGCATCTAACCTAGATCTAGGGGGACATATTTCCCGAGAGTTACTCTCGGTAAAAGTGTAACCTAGATCTAGAGTTGATTTCTTTTCTGAGAGCCGCACCGACAAGCACTCGGTAAAGGTGACGTCGACTACTTAAGCATATTCCCCCTGTTGTTTCTTCTCTCATCTGCTCCCCACCGACCGGCGCCCCTCCACTCCTCTCCTCTCCTCTGCTCCCCACCAACCGGCACCCCTCCATCAGTCGGCGCCCCCTCCACCGCATGCATTGATAGATGGATGCATAGATAGATGGATGGATTGGTAGATGGATGCATAGATAGATGGATGGATTGATAGATGGATGGATGGATGGATTGATAGATGGATGGATGCCATGTAGATACATTTTTTCTTTATCAAAAGAAAAAATGTAGATAATTGTTGATAATTTGTATGCATGGATGCTATGTGTGGATGTATGTATGGATTTTTTGTTATTTGCATCTATTAGATTTTGTTGTTTGTCAAAAAACGTCTTATATTATGGGACGGAGTAGTGATTTTGTCGGTGTACAAAAGTAGGGGTCCTTTTTTGTACCCCTTTACTTGTGCGCGGGTAGTCGCAGCCACACGCCTGCAGCCGCGCTTGGCGGGGCTGAAGAGGAAGCGGAGACGCAAGACAACCAAAGCAACGCCAAGACAGAGGCGCGAGGAGCAAAGGGACAAGGTGGGCTTTCCCCCGTAAGAGCCTTGCCGGGGCAGCCTGCATAGCCCCGGCAAGAGCCTTGCTGGGGCAACTTGCCCCATATTAGCGAGGTCGCCACCCTTGAGCCCAAGAGTTCTGACACCATCGATGACATTGGAACCAAGGCTCGGGAGGCGCCGGCATGGTGGCATGCAGATCTTTGTGAAGACAAAAGGCCTTTGAGGCCTAGATGAGAACCAGAAGACAAGACACCGGCGAGGCCCCTTTTGCCGAGGACGCCCACGAGGCCGCGGCAAGGCTCCTGCCGAAGGTATCCACGAAGCCCCGGCAACACTCTTGCCGAGGGCGCTCGCAAGCCCCCGGCAAGAACCTTGCCGGGAATATCAGCAAGACCGCGGCAAGGCTTTGCCGCCCCATCGCCAACCCAGCTCAGCGGCCGACCCACCAACTAAGCAAGTACCCATGTGGCAGTGTGTGGCTTCTAGACCAACTAGTCAAGCACCTGCGTGGTCGCATGCAGATCTTCGTGAAGACACTGCTACCGCACCAGCTCAGCAGCCAGCCAGCCTACATGGCACTACACGCCTCGTTGGCCTGGATGCATGTCGAAGCAAGGCGAAGCGGCAACGGACGGGACGGGTTTCGTTGCCGTCCCCGATAAAGCAAGAGGACACCTAAGTAGCGCATTAAATGCGTTTTGTCCTATGATGTCAGGCAATAAGCTTGTACAATGTGTATACTTTCCACCTCCTGTGTGCCACTGTGGCAACCCCTTTTGACTATAAAAGGAGGCCCGAGGCATACTGGAGGAGGATTCGGACTTTTTCGCTAGGCATGCACCGCAGCTGGTTCAAGAACTCAAGAACACTCACATATACACCAAAGCAGGACTAGGGTGTTACGCTTCCTCGCGGCCCGAACCTGGGTAAAATCTCCTCGTACTAACTCGCTAGACCCGCTCTTTCCACAACCCCGCGCCCGCCAACCGTAGAAGGGATCCTCGTGGTCCCATAGGTGTCATTTCTCCGACATCTTTAGCGCGCCAGGTAGGGGGCGCAGTTGTGAAAATCCAGTTTTGGAGTCAGCTCATCGATTTCTTCATCACGATGGCTCGAGGGAGGAAGGCGACGACGATTGGCCACGCTCTGGTGCCATCAGCTAGGCGGGGCGGTGTTGTCCGCAGCCGCAACAACCATCTGCGTGGCGACCGAAAAGCTAAGTCACGCACAACTTTGAGCAATTCCTTTTTATATAAGGTTATTCTCCTCGAAAGATCTTGCTCTTCATACGGAAAACCTGCATGCGATGGGACCCTTCCGCTATTGGCAACGCCCCTTGTTCTGTTTTGAGTCCGCTCAACAGTTTGAGCGGCCGCACTAAGAACGGCAAGGTGACCTGCCCTCTATTAGCAACGCCCTTGTTCTATTTCGAGTCCGCTCAATAGTTCAAGCGGCCGCGTTGATAGCGGCAAGGTGGTTTACCCGGCAGCAAGCGCCCCCGGCAGGCTGCTAAGGATCTGTCCTCAAAGCGCCATAGCATGGGTTTACGCGCCGGCAAACCTATCCCACTGGGCGTAGGGTGTATACATACAAAGAAAGATCAACACAGGAAGATAGCATGTTTCATCTTAAAGTACTTCAGAGTTATATTACATCAATTGTTGTTGCGGTTCTAACTTAAGATAAAATCGTCTTGGACATGAACTCGCAGCAGCGATGAGAAATGGGGTGCCTAGTCCCGGCGCTGGCCCTCCACCCCCTTGACTCCGTCAACGCGGCTGATGATGGGCTTGATACGCTCTTCGAGCGCCACGAGGTCCACATCCTCCGGCAAGCTCTCCAGCGCATTGGCAAAGTCGACGCTGGGGTTCCAGAATGCCACCTTGGTGAGGACCTTGGTCAGGGCGCCCCGGCAGAGCTTCCGGGCCTCATTGGCCAGATGGGACGCTCGATTGGAACGGAGCTGCTCCAGGGCTTCGAGGACGCCCTTGAAGAACAGGTTCAGCCTGGCGTTGGGGCTCACGTTCGCCTCCGGGGAGTACCTGAAGTTCGACATGCCCGAGTAGTCCCTGAGGTGGACCGCATCGACCGTCGAGGGGAAGTAGGCGTGCTGCGTCCGAAGCGCCGCCAACTCGCTCTCTGGTGCCTCCTTCTCCCCGGCGTCCTTGGCCGCTCCTTTACCCTTGCCTGCCTTGGGCGCCATAGCGGCTCAGAGCGAAAGAATCGAGGGCAATGGGGGTGCGGCGGCGGCGAGCAAAGGCAAGAGCTTGAGGAAGAAGAGGGGAACGACGGTTCCAAGATTGGGGAAGGCGCAGAGGGTAAATGAGCAGCGCCCCTGCAGATTTCCTTTTTATGGGGAAGACGCGGGCCGCCTCTTTACCATTTACCACGACGTGACGCGAGTGTGCTGCAACCGCTCCACGCACGACCCCCACGTCATGCATTCAACACAGGTCATGGGGAAACACAACTGGCGAGGGAGTTACCGCGGTAAAACTCCACCGCGCACACCCGCACACCGTTCTGGGCCTGGCCCAATAACACTCCGCGTTTATATGTGGCCCAGGACCGGGGGCTCCTGTCGGTGTACAAAAGTAGGGGTCCTTTCTTGTACCCCTTTAATTGTGAGCGGGCAGTCACAGCCACACGCCTGCAGCCGCGCTTGGCGGGGCTGAAGAGGAAGCGGAGATGTAAGACAACCAGAGCAACGCCAAGACAGAGTCACGAGGAGCAAAGGGACAAGGTGGGCTTTCCCCTGGCAAGAGCCTTGCCGGGGCAGCCTGCGTAGCCCCGGCAAGAGCCTTGTCGGGGCAACTTGCCCCACACCAGCGAGGTCGCCACTCTTGAGCCCAAGAGTTCTGACACCATCGACGATATTGGAACCAAGGCTCGGGAGGCGCAAGCTGAAGGACATATGCCCTAGAGGCAATAATAAAGTTGTTATTTATATTTCCTTATATCATGATAAATGTTTATTATTCATGCTAGAATTGTATTAACCGGAAACTTAGTACATGAGTGAATACATAGACAAACAGAGTGTCACTAGTATGCCTCTACTTGACTAGCTCATTGAATGAAAGATGGTTAAGTTTCCTAGCCATAGACATGAGTTGTCATTTGATTAACGGGATCACATCATTAGAGAATGATGTGATTGACTTGACCCATTCCGTTAGCCTAGCACTTGATCGTTTAGTTTATTTGCTATTGCTTTCTTCATGACTTATACATGTTCCTATCACTATGAGATTATGCAACTCCCGAATACCGGAGGAACACTTAGTGTGCTACCAAACGTCAGAACGTAACTGGGTGATTATAAAGCTACTCTACAGGTGTCTCCGATGGTGTTTGTTGAGTTGGCATAGATCGAGATTAGGATTTGTCACTCCGATTGCCGGAGAGGTATCTCTGGGCCCTCTCGGTAATGCACATCACTATAAGCCTTGCAAGCAATTTGACTAATGAGTTAGTTGCGGGATGATGCATTACAGAACGAGTAAAGAGACTTGCCGGTAACGAGATTGATCTAGGTATTGAGATACCGACGACCGAATCTCGGGCAAGTAACATACCGATGACAAAGGGAACAACGTATGTTGTTATGCGGTTTGACCAATAAAGATCTTCGTAGAATATGTGGGAGCCAATATGAACATCCAGGTTTCGCTATTGGTTATTGACCGGAGACGTGTCTCGGTCATGTCTACATAGTTCTCGAACCCGTAGGGTCCGCACGCTTAACGTTCGGCGACGATCGGTATTATGAGCTTATGTGTTTTGATGTACCGAAGGTAGTTCAGAGTCCCGGATATGATCACGGACATGACGAGGAGTCTCGAAATAGTCGAGACATAAAGATCGATATATTGGATGACTATGTTTGGACATTAGAATGGTTCCGGGTGAGTTCGGGCATTTACTGGAGTACCGGGAGGTTACCGGAACCTCCCGGGAAGTATATGGGCCTTATTGGGCCATAGTGGGAGAGAGGAGAAGGGAGCCTAGGAGGGGGCGCCCCCCAAGCCCAATCCGAGTTGGTTGGGGGGCCGGCCCCCCTTTCCTGCCTCCTTCCTCCCCCTTCATTCCTCTCCTAATCCAACTAGGGAAGGGGGGGGGGAATCCTACACCCGGTGGGAGTAGGACTCCTCCAAGGCGCGCCATAGAGGGCCGGCCCTCCCCCTCCTCCACTCCTTTATATACGAGGGAGGGGGGCACCCCATAGACACACAAGTTGACATTGTCTTAGCCGTGTGCGGTGCCCCCTCCACCATAATCCACCTCGGTCATACCGTTGTAGTGCTTAGGCGAAGCCCTGCGCCAGTAACTTCATCATCATCGTCATCACGCCGTCGTGCTAACGAAGCTCTCCCTCGACACCCAGCTGGATCGAGAGTTCATGGGACGTCACCAAGCTGAACGTGTGCAGATCACGGAGGTGTCGTACTTTCGGTACTAGGATCAGTCGGATCGTGAAGACGTACGACTACATCAACCGCGTTGTCATAACGCTTCCGCTTTCGGTCTACGAGGGTACGTAGACAACACTCTCCCCTCTCGTTGCTATGCATCACCTAGATGGATCTTGCGTGTGCGTAGGAATTTTTTTGAAATTACTGCGTTCCCCAACACCAGCATGGTGGCATGCAGATCTTTGTGAAGACAAAAGGCCTTTGAGGCCTAGATGAGAACCAGAAGATAAGACACCGGCGAGGCCCCTTTTGCCGAGGACGCCCATGACGCCCCAGCAAGGCTCCTGCCTAAGGCATCCACGAAGCCCCGACAAGACTCTTGTCGAGGGCGCTCGCAAGGCCCCGGCAAGACCCTTGCCGGGAATATCAACAAGACCGCGGCAAGGCTTTGCCGCCCCGTTGTCGACCCAGCTCAGCGACCGACCCACCAACTAAGCAAGTACCCATGTGGCAGTGCGTGGCTTCTAGACCAACTAGTCAAGCACCTGCGTGGTCGCATGCAGATCTTCATGAAGATACTGCTACCGCACCAGCTCAGCAGCCTGCCAGCCTACATGGCACTACACGCCTCGTTGGCCTGGACGCGTGTCGAAGCAAGGTGAAGCGGCAACGGACGGGACGGGCTTCGTTGCCGTCCTCGATAAAGCAAGAGGACACCTAAGTAGTGCACTAAATGTGTTTTGTCCTACGATGTCAAGCGATAAGCTTGTACATTGTGTATACTTTCCACCTCCTGTGTGCCACTGTGGCAACCCCTTTTGACTATAAAAGGAGGCCCGAGGCATACTGGAGGAGGATTCTGACTTTTTGGCTAGGCATGCACCGTAGCTAGTTCAAGAACTCAAGAACACTCAAATATAAACCAAAGCAGGACAAGGGTATTACGCTTCCTCGCGGCCCGAACCTGGGTAAAATCTCCTCGTACTAACTCGCCAGACCTGCTCTTTCCACAGCCCCGCTCCCGCCAACCGTAGAGGGGATCCTCGTGGTCCCATAGGTGTCATTTCCCCGACAGATTTTTATCTTGAGCGAGTGACGATCATATGCATGTGACCGATGAGATACGTGAGAGAGTGTCGATGAGAGTTGTTCTTGGAGGAAGAAAAATCAACTTTTGAGCGATGACGGTTGATCTGTGTGAGCTCCTCATGTTATATCTTGATAACGCACGTGGGGCTCACCCAGCTCGACCATCACCAAAAGTTGAAATACCCGTGAGAGAGTGTCCACCATATATACCACCACCATCGAGAGTGTCCACCGTATATACGTGAGAGAGTGTCGATGAGAGTTGTTCTTGGAGGAAGAAAAAACAACTTTTGGGCGATGACGGTTGATCTGTGTGAGCTCCTCATGTTATATCTCGATAACGCACGAGGGGCTCACCCAGCTCAACCATCACCGAAAGTTGAAGTACCCGTGAGAGAGTGTCCACCATATATACCACCACCAGCGAGAGTGTCCACCGTATATACATGAGAGAGTGTCGATGAGAGTTGTTCTTGGAGGAAGAAAATCGACTTTTGATGATGGCGGTCGATCTGCGTGAGCTCTTCATGTTATATGTTTGATGTTTGGTTCTTATGTTATTTTCCACTGTGTGATGAAAGGTGTTAGCATTGATCGATTTTTTGGCCATGGCTTCCTCCAACGGCGAAGCTTCCATTAGGGTCGACTCCACGGTCACGGAGAAGAGCGTCGAGGACCTCTTGGAGGCACTCCTTGAGAAGAACCCATAACTCATCCTAATGAAGTTTTTTGTGGATCTGGCCAAGAAGAATCCCCCAGCTAAGGAGGGCAAGGCTCCACCACGTAAGGAGGCATTGAGTCCATCGACCATCATTCCGGACGACGCTTGGTCCTCCACTGTGGGGGATGCCCCCACGTGCTCTGACACGACGATCACTGGTTTCACCGACTACACCTCGGAGTAGTCACCTAGATAGTTTGACGTTGATTTAGTGGTATAGTTATGTACCTACTGATATGGACTTGGATGGCCACTTGCGATGCTTTTGATTGTATGAGTGATGAATGCTTATGTGGATTATGTATGATGTGCATTATTTCTTGTTCTTTTGTAGATGAAGTGGTATGTGGTGTATAGAGGATGGTGTCCAGGAGTCTACGATTCATGGTCGGAATGCAATGAACAAATACTTTGTTATGAAGGCAACTCCCACAACTCATTCAACAACAGAGAGAAGGCAGAGTATCATTACAATCAGTATTTTCTTAAGCAAAAGAGAACAAATGAATTAAGCAATGGTGCAAGCTAGACACGGCTTAGCTGGTTCAGTGGATTGAAGAACTTCATAATTCTCCTTCAGTTTGTCATAATTGTGGTGTTGCTTTTTATCATATGGTGCATGCATGTAGACCACTTTGTTGTTTAATTAGTAAGTAGGCACTTGTACTAGAGAGCTACTTTGTGATTTGAAATGAAGCTTGTGTGAACTATTTATGGATTAATGCTTATGTGAGTTTGTTGTTAACTTGTGTGACTTGAAATGCAAGTTTGAGTATTGTATAAATGTTTTTACTGCACCTGCTCGAGCAAAAAACCAGTATGAACAGAACTGGGAACAAAACTTTACCGAGGGTGGAACTCGGCAAAGAGGCATGCGCTGGGAGCTGGAGGAACCTGGCTGTTGCAGTTATACCGAGAGGGCCTCTTGGTAGAGCAGTTGTTACTGAGGGTCGATTATCGGCTCTCGGTAATGGCCACTTTTTCCGAGAGAACCTCTCGGTTAAGCATCTAACCTAGATCTTTTTCCTTCTTGTGCATTCTCGATAATATATATTATAGTTTTTTGTTGTTTTCTTCCATGCATGGCAAACAACCTTAGCAGATCATAATTACCGTCTTGTGTTTTCTTTTTCAGATGGGCCTCGCCCGGTTCTAGAGACCGGCACCCCTTCGGTGGCCCCGGCGGTCTAGGGCGTTGATCGGCACCTAGAGGGGGTAGGCCACGGTGAATAATTGCTTCTTCGTGTTAGTGCATGTCATCGCGAGCTGACAGACCAAGTCTAGGCCCGTTCTGTCACGGGATCACCCACCGAAGACTCTGTCTTGTGGACGAACGCAGCCGGTCCTCGACGTTCCCGTCCCGTGTGTGTGGTTTGTGAGGCACGTGCCACGTCAAGGACGTGCGTTTCTTATTCAAATAGCACACCACCCCTGCATGCATATGCATGGTCCACACACATGTAGGGGTGCCCCCCCTCGGGCGGTCTCTAGATCGAGCACCCATCCGGTGGCCCCAGAGGTCTAGGGCGTTGGTCGGCACCGAGAGGGTGTAGTCCACGGTGAATAGCTGATCCTCCGTGTTAGTGCATGTCATCGCGAGATGACATACCAAGTCTAGGCCCGTTCTTCGAGATAGTCTATGGGTATCGAGAGGGAATGTGTCCGGTTTGTGCAGGAAGTGCGGGTCCTGTTGCTCCGTTGGCCTCGAAACTTCTCTTGCTCTCGAAGGAGGCCATCGCATGTATATGCGCCCCTGCGGTCTAGGCAGTTGACCAGCACCGAGAGAGGGGGTAGGCCACGGTCAAAAACTGCTTCTTCTCATGTTTATTACTTTACACTCTTTAAAGTTCTCTCTCGGTGCCGGTGTAGGAAGTTGACCGACACCGAGAGAGGGGGTAGGCCATGGTCAAGAACTGCTTCTTCTCATGTTTATTACTTTACACTCTTTAAAATTGAGTTTTGAACAAATCTAACCCAAAAAGCATATATATATATATATATATATATATATATATATATATATATATATATATGAGTGCATCAAAAGTCTTTTATCGAAAAAAGTTCATCAAAAGTCATGGCATTTTCAAACTTTGGTCGTAAAAACATATGAAATATCATATGCAAAAAAGAGAGTGCCAAACAAAAACACAAAGGGAAGGAAAACAAAAAATTAGAGCAGTTGTTACCGAGGGTCGATTATCGGCTCTCGGTAATGGAAAGTTTTTCTGAGAGCCGCTCTCGGTAAAGCATCTAACCTAGATCTTAACCGTTCCCCTTTCTTTCTATCTTCATTCTTCTCCTCTCTCTGTTCCCTGCGCCATCGCCGCCGCCGACGCCGAAATCGCCACCGCCGCCGCCGCCACCAACTGCCGCCCTCAACCGCCACCAACTGCCGCCGCCACCCCTCCTCCACCGCCCCCAACTGCGGCCACCGCCACCCCTCCTCCACCGCCCCCAACTGCGGCCACCGCCCCCAACTGTGGCCGCCACCAAGCTTCATGGCCGGCGGCCGACACGGCGGTTCTTCGATGCGGCCCAAGGACGGCCGTCGCAGCAGAGCTCCTCGGGTAGCGCGGCAGCTGGAGACACCCTCAGGTTAGCTTCAAACCGGAAAACTTCAGTTCAGGGATCTCAAATTCTCAAAACCAATATCTTATAGGATATTTTGCTTTGGAGTAATGTACATGTAAATATATGCCAAAGTTGTAACCAATGCCTGGAGTATTATGGTTCAAAATTTGAAGAACAAACATTGTCTGATGCCTATTGAAGTGGTATGGTTAATATTCACCATATATATTTTGTTTTTCATATTCTGATGGGGGCACTAGTAAGTACCGGAGAGTCCCGAGTGGTAGGACCGAGTCGTCCGCCTCCCATCAGGCCACTCCCGAGGACGAGTCATCATCGGATGGCGATGTCGGAGTGGACTTAGATGAACCAGATCTGCTCGCTACCGAGTCGGGCGACATGGAGACCTCGGACGGCTCGGGGTCTACCTCGAGCAACACTTCCAAGAGGAAGAAATCCGGGCGTGGTCCGAGGAAGGTCCCGGAACCAACTGCTGCCAGCAACCGTCCTATCATTTGCCCAACAGGAGAGGGGTAAGCAAGCATTTCATTTGCATCATATTTTGGATGCCACAGCTTTGATACTCACATATGCTTGTCTTTTATATCATGCAGTCAGTGGACATTTATCCCGACACAACCTAAGGGGGCACGCCCGCCGAACCACGTCATCGGCTCCCTCTTGAAGAAGCACTTCCCTGGATTGTCCAAGCCGGGTGAGGACGATCCGCCGTCGCCAGGTTTAACCTGGGAGCATTACCAACACAACAAGGACGAGCACAATGTTACCATGGCCACCCAGGTCATCAATGCTTTTTTTGTAAGTATCTTCGCTCCGACCACTTCATTTTTCCATATCCAAATCCTTGCTTGTGTGGATGGTAAGAAGATGCCATACGCTTTCTTGTAGGAAACATTTGCTTGCGTGGACGGTGAGCAGCAGAAGGCGATCAAAGGCATCGTGAAATCTGCCCGAAAGATACTCTCTGACACCAAGCACACGCTGCGGTACAAAGCCGTGATGTAGTGTCGGCCGCTCGATGACAAGGGAGAGAAGATGACAAGGAAGACTGCTTGCCAGACCAACTTGTCGCGAGAAGAATACATGTCAGTGGTAAGTGACTACATCGGTTGCTAGTACTTTGATTCATCCCTCTTGTTCCTCAATTATTCGATTTTGTCTGACTAGGTGAAGGAACCCTGGATGAAGGACGATTGTTGGGAGGACCTGGTTGACATGTGGTGTGACCCAGCATGGCAGACGCAGCATGTGGAGAAAGGAAATGATCGAGCCAAAATGACAGGCCCGACTCATGTCCAGGGGAGCCGGAACCTAACCACTCTCAAGCAACACATTGTATGTGGATTAAGATGTTAACTTTTTCGCACGGTGCATCTTGGTTCATTAAACTTGATGGTTAATTTTGCAGGAGGCGAAGGTTGGTCGCCCGGTCCACATCCTGTAAGCCTGGAGAGAAGGCCACAAGGGGAAGGATGGCGTCGAGTTCTGCAGCGAGTCG
Organism: Triticum aestivum; assembly: GCF_018294505.1. Classification (NCBI taxonomy): domain Eukaryota; kingdom Viridiplantae; phylum Streptophyta; class Magnoliopsida; order Poales; family Poaceae; genus Triticum; species Triticum aestivum. The sequence goes on along the minus strand of NC_057811.1, from coordinate 38,367,311 downwards.
GCGGAGGAGAAGTGGGGGACCTTCAAAGAGGTCTTCCAGGAGGTGCACAGGCAGGAAGCCGAACCTACGTCCAAGCCCCTTGATCCTGAGCTTCTCATCATTGCTGGCCAGGGGAAGGGCCATGGCCGCCACCTCCTTTGCAACGGGGCGATCGCCACCTCCTCGCATCGCGAGCTGCACGTGATACACGCGTCGAGCACCTGCTCAACTCCGTCCATACGGAGTCGCCCAATCGCCGCATCACGTGAGATAGCGCGTCTCAAGGTTAGCATCCTAACCTTTCATTTATGTCCATGCCTCGAAATAGCACCGTTCCAACCTATATGAGCCTAATGCCATGTTACAGGATTTAATGGAGCAGCGGGCTGTTGAAGAGGAGCAAAGGCGGAAGGTTGGGCAGGAGTCTAGAGAAAAGGAACGGGCAGACACTGACAATAGGTTGAAGCTGCTTGAGACTCAACTAGAGGTAGAACATTATCTAAACTAGAGTAGAAGATTCATTACATAGGGACGAACCACCCTCACGTGACTCTACTCTTATAGGTTCTTATGCAATCTCGAAGCAGTGCAAGTGATGCCCCTCCTCCTCCGGAATGTTAACCCGATGGCCTCTCCTCCTCAAGATCATCTATATATGAACAGGTGTACTTCTATTGTGACGTGCACATGTTTTGCAAGTAGTGACAATATGTATGAATTTGCGACTTGTGTGTGACGTCTACTAGGATACTACATTCGACTTGTGTGTGACAAGATGTGGACTATCCCTAATTATGCATATATATATATATATATATGTGTGTGTGTGTGTGTGTGTGTGTGTGTGTGTGTGGACTAGATCAAATTATGCCTATATATGTGTGGACTACTGCAAATTGCACTGTAGCTGTTTTCATCTGCAGGGATCAGAAAAGAAATAGCTTAACAGCAGAATGGATGGGAAAGATTTCCGAGAGCAACACTCGGAAAATGACATACTACCGAGAGCACCTCTCGGAAAACTGGTCGTCTGGGAGACACTACTATTGTGCCCACACCTTTTCCGAGAGCACCTTCCGGAAAACTGGTCGTCTGGGAGACACTACTGTTGTGCCCACACCTTTTCCGAAAGCAGCTCTCGGAAAAGAAGGCGAGCATTGCCGAGACCAGATCTAGGCAAAGATATGTAAACTGTCAGCTGCCATGTGGGCCACGCTGTCCTACTGGTTAGGATAATTGCCGAGAGCAGCTCTCGGCAAATATATCGTCATTTTTTTCAAAAAAAATTAGCAAATTATTTGAAACTTTTACTGATAAATGTGACCAGTGGGACCACATGCCAGTTAGAAAGAACACACACAAAAAAGAAAATAGGATGTGGCATATACTTTGCCGAGTGTCGTTCATCGGCTCTCGGTGATGTACACAGTAACTGAAGGAGCCGTCTGTTGCGGACGGGCATTCCACATGGCTCCTCTTTGCCGTGAGCCGCTCTCGGCGTCTGCAGGGTTTGCCGTGCGGTGTCTCTTTGCCGTGAGGCAGTGACAGCAAAGAAGGCAGTTTGCTGTGAAGCTAGGTTTGCCGAAAGTGACTCTCGGCGTTGTTTTCTTTGCCGAGTGTCCGTGTTTTGGCACTCGGCAAAGAGCATGACACCCAGCGTCAGAATTCCAGTAGTGCAGTATCCCGTCGGGGTGTGAGAGGCCATATACAAGTCATCGTTGCAGAAGGCAATGTCCGTGAACGTAGTGTACAAAGCTGATATGGTCCACCTGCTGCTATTGCGGCAACCAACTTGGCATAGTGCAATGTTGGACAAATCGCCGGTTGGCAGCGAGGGTGCAGCCTCTAGAAGAGCTAGAGGCATCGGAGAAGATGATCTTAACGATCTGGTTACTCAGTGAGCGTACCGCGACGTCGGCGCCGGAAAAGAGGTTTTTTTTTTCGAATATGGCACAGGAAAAGAGGTTCACGAGCACAGTCTCCTGGTCATCGCGCGCCGCAACCCAGCCGCTGTCGTGCGAGTCGACCAAGCACTTGTCCTCCGCCTTGCTCGGGACTGGAGGCGCAGGATCCACGCGTCGTCGGGCCCACACAGGTGCTTCGTCCTGCTGCTGGACGAGTACGAACCGCAGGGGGTGCTTCGTCCGGCGCGGCGAGAGGAGCAGCGCCGCGGCCTGCAGACGGCGGCGAGGCGCACGCGGTCGCGCGGGGAGGCGAGCCTGAGGTGGATATTGTCGAGCAGGTCGTCCGGGAGGTCGGAGTCGGACCACCGCGCTGTTGAAGACTTGGTACCACGGTGGCCATCGCCGGAGGCGTTCGTCCGTGTCGTCCACATCTCGTAATTATGTTAGTATATACGTGTCTGTGTCTGCATCAATCACGCGTGGTGACAGGTAAAAGTGGCAGAAGCCGGATCCGTATTCTAATCTAAGTCTTGTCAAGGTCGGTTCATTGGATCTGGATTGGAGTTGGAGGGCACATATTTGATGCAGCGTGACTTGTCTGCTCTGTACCCCCGCGCGCCTTCTTCCTCCGCCGCGTTAGCTAGGGTTACGTACATGACGCAGGGTAAGTGGAGGCGAGTTGTATGGAAACATCGCGGCAAGGCAAGAGACGACGCGTCGGCCAGGCCGCCGGAGGTGGAGGAGCCGGTGGTGGGCGAGAGCTTCGAGTTCGCCTTCAACAACGAGGCCTTTTCCGACAGGGTGCTGAAGGTAGAGGTCGTCGGCAGTGAAGATGCTGCCGGGTCTCACAGACGCAAGCGCCGCCCAGAGGAGGACAAAAGTGAGTAAAGTACCTCCAATGAACTGATCACGTTGTTTCCTAGGGGTTCTAAAGTTCGCTTCGTTTATATATTTCAAATGTAGTCCTGACATTTAAATCTGCTCCTCCGTTAGTTGGTATCAAATTTATTTAGAAGAAACGATTAATTAACATAGTAGGATTATATGTTATCCATATGCCCAATATAATTAGAATGCAGCAGTGTTATTCAAACTACATGGTCGGTCCATATGGACAAGTAGAAAGATTTGGAACAATCTGCAAGTGATAGTTCTGTTGGCTGGTGAGATAAATGCAGTACTACTGTTTAGGGGCGCCTCTATCTGTGATTCAGCCTTAGACTAAAGGGCAAGGTGATCAATTATTTCACACCAACATTTATGATTACTGTACCGACTGACATGCATGCTTATTATGGTTTACGCAAGCATCAAAGTTCTTCAATATTTTGCTGTATTCCTGAAATTTGATTGAATGAATCTGCGCCCATAGAGAACATGGTGCTTCATATATTTTTAGAGCAAAACCTTGTCAAGTTGTTATGTGCTTTCTACCGTTCTACACCCCTAGTTTTGCATGTTTCTCTATATTTATCTAGCCTTGGTATTTTGTAGGCAATGATGGAGAAGGTATTAACTCTTCTAGTACTGTGACGGGCACACCTATTTTACGAGTCAATACCATACATATTAGTTCAGCGATTCTTGCTGCAAGAAGTCCTTTTTTCTTCAAGGTAATTCAGATGACCTTAACTGCATTTGTTATACAATCAGTGGACTAAGCTTTCTGATAAGCTTTTTGCTTCTTAGCTTTTTCTCAAATGGCATGAAAGAGTCTGATCAGAGGCAAGCAACACTTACAATTGGAGATTCAGGTAACGGTGTTCAGTGTACTCTGACAATCGTCATCTTATAACCGAATGATTCTAGTTTTTGCATTGATTATTATATTGTTGACTTCTATATTGTTTAATTTAAAAGATGATTACTTCTTGTATAATTTAGAAGACGATCACTTATTGTAGACAAGTGGACTGGAGTTTGCTGCATCATTAATTTCTCATGAGGAATTAGTTACTCTGATCTCCCCCATATATACACTAGGAAAGGGATATTTTGTATTTTTTGGCCATAATTACATAATCATGATATTAAGCATAGCTATCCCTTTTCTTTTGTACTTCTTTATTTAACTGTTACCAGTAGAGATTTATTGAATTGTTTCATTAGTCCTGATGCTTACCTGTGTTCATTTCTTACATGGAACAGAGGAAAAGGCCTTCATGGAGCTTTTAATCTTTATGTATAGTGGGAAGTTGACACCAACAACTGAGCCTACTCTTCTACTTGATATCTTGATGATCGCTGACAAATTTGAGGTCATTTCTTGCATGAAGCTTTGCAGTCAGCGGCTGCTAGACCTGCCTATGACCCCAGAATCGGCAGTGAGGTGCCTAAATGTGCCATGTTCCATTTCAATGGCAGCTGCCCTCAAAGAGGCAGCCAAGCAATTCCTTGCAGAAAGGTACAAGGAGCTCCTGTCAACAAAGTAAGTGATCTCCATTGGATGATATACCCCTTCTTTTCCTTTTATTAGTAAAAGCATGTGTACATTTTTGTCACAAATCATTATCTAAAGGCAACACATGGCTTTTTTTATGTCAGCTTCCAAGATGAACTAATGAGGGTCCCTCTTGCTGGGATTCAGGCCATCTTATCAAGGAATCGCCTTGGGGCTGCATCGGAAGAATCCATTTATGACTTTGTGCTCAGGTGGGCACGTTCACGGTACCCAAATTCGGAAGTAAGGGACAAGATTTTGAGTTCACGTTTACTTCCACTGGTGCCATGGGTGCTCGGGATGACCGATGACATTCAAATTGATCATCCATCTTGTATAATTAACTTCACTATAAAGCGTGAGAAGTGTTGCAGGCTGGTCCCATCAGGATTAATGCGTTCTCCGTCGTTCCATTGCGCGGGGCGTGACTTCTTCCTCTCGGCATGTTGTGTGACGACAGATCAGTCCCAATTTTTTAGCCTCGCCATAAAGATGTTAGAAGACAAGGGGGCAGTAAGGGGGAAAATAGATTATGAGATTGGGGCAAAGACAAGACCATCGCTGAAGTTCGTCACCAAGTACAGGTGCACCACCTCCACCGATAGTATGGGACAAGATGGTTGTTGCGTTCCTTGGTCGGAGTTAATGGCTGACGACAACCCTTACTTCATCTACGATAAACTCCATCTGCAAATTCACGTGAAGATAACACCACTGCCATAGTAATGTGTGCATTAGCTGCTAGCTTGATGTGCCTTGCTCAAGTCCCATGTCTGCATTAGGTGCTCTAGTTATTTGCTAGCATTTTCTCTGCTCTCTTTCGGTGACAGAAATTAATGTCACAAGTAAATATCTAGAAGTTGATGTTGGAAACTTTCACCAGTCGTAAAGCTGTTACCTCTGCTTGTGTGTTCTGTTATGCACCGAAGGTGCTGACCACTTAATGCACACTATAGTTTTAACCAACTGATTCATGAAAGTCAATGGTCATACTACATACTCATCCATGCATAAAAGATAGCTATCCCTTTTCTTTTGTACTTCTCTGTCTCAAAATGTAAGACGTTTTTTAAAACGTTTTTTAGGCTAGTGTAGCCTACAAAAACGTCTTATATTTGCTGAAATTTGAGATGGGCTCTAGGCCCATATAGCAATTTCTGAAAAATCTCTAAGGGCCCATGTGGGTTTATTGGCACTAGGTGGAGTGGGAAGTTTAGTCCCACCACGGAAGTGGAAGAGGAGTTGGACCTCCTTATAAGGGTTTCTCTTCTACATGCTATTGGAGCTTGAGAAGAGATGAGTTCCTCGCGCACTCCTCTTCCTCGGCACGACTCGGCGCGGGTTGCGGGATTGAGCCGAGCCGAGCTCACACCTACGCGCTTATTTTTGCCAGTCACTAACGGAGAGTTCTCTGACAGCTGGACCACGATCTGAGACGCCGGATCGTGGGCTGTCACGGACTCGGACGTGGGTCGAGCCCACGTCTCTCCTCGCGGCTGAGCCTATATAAGTGTGCGGTGCCCCCTAACCCTAGCCGTCACGAACAGATCACATCTGCTCACGCGCACTCCCACCGTCGTTCCTTTGCTGCTGCTGCCGCCAGTGATTCCATCCCGTCCGCCGTCTACATGGTCGACGGGAGAGCAGGTCTCCGAAACCCCGTCTCTCATGTTCCTGTACGGGAGAGAGGCGAATAGGTTTTTGGGAAGCGACTGCTCGCTGTTCGTCTACTTCCTCTACGTCCGCGTCGCCCTCATCATCACCATGTCCACCGACGCCGAACGTGCCGCCGCCGACAAAGCTGAAGCCGACAAGAAGGCCGCCAAGGACGCCGCCAAAGCCATGGCCTACTGGAGGGTATAACTCGTTTATCCCGCTCCTACTGTTTTCTGTTTTAGCCATGCTAGCGTTATACGTAGATCTTTCTGCAATTAGCGTAGTATGTGCTTGCGTGACTGAATATCAGTATGCGTTTATTTGTGTCAATGCCATGCTAGCGATTTACTCGTGGATTAATTTAATCGAGAAATTGCCTATTTACTCAACAATATTTTGAGGCGGAGGTAGTACTTTTTTATTTAACTGATACCGGTTGAGATTTATTGAACTGTTTCATTAGACCTTATGCCTCCTTTACTTTCATTTCATAGTTGGAATAGAGGAAAAGGCCTTCATGGCGCTTTTACGCTTAATGTATACCGGAAAGTTGACACCAACAATTGAGTCCACTCTTCTGGTTGATATCTTGATGGCCGCGGAAAAATTTGAGGTTGTTTCTTGCATGAAGCTTTGTAGCCAGGGGCTCATAGACTTGCCTATGACCCTAGAATCGGCAGTGAGGTGCCTAGATCTCCCATGTACCATTCCATTGGCAGCTGCCATCACAGAGGCAGCCAAGACCTTCCTTGCTGAAAGTTACAAAGAATTCCTGTCAACAAAGTAAGTGATCCTCGTTTGATTCAGATATCTCCTTTTCTTTTTGCGGGAACATGTGGACATTGTTGTCATAGAAACGTTATATTAAGGCATAGCATGGTTTCATCTCATTTCAGGTTCCAAGATGAACTGACGAGGGTCCCTCTCGCTGGAATTCGAGCCATCTTATCCAGGAATTGCCTTGGGTTTATATCTCAAGAAGCCGTCTATGAGTTTGGGCTTAGGTGGGCCTGTTCCCAGTACTCTAATTCAGAAGAAAGACACAAGATTTTGAGTTCACGGTTACTTCCACTAGTGCCATGAGTCCTCAGTATGGACGATTCAATTCTAATTGATCACTCGTCTGGTAAGCAACCTGTTGGTGCAGGGTCCCTTGGTCGGAGCTCATCGCTGATGACAACCCTTACTTCATTGATGACAAACTCCATCTGCAAGTTCACGTGAAGATAACACCACAGCTGTAGTGATGCATGTACTACCCGCAACCTTTATGGTCCTTGCAAGTCCCTCTTTGTTTCTGTGAGCGAGGGGAAGCCCCTGTTATTATCGAACATATAAAGGACGCTAGACTACCCGCCATTCCGAGGCATCCCTGTGCGCTAAGCTGGTTGGACCCAATGATTTTTTACTGTCGCTTTGCTTTTGGCTGCTGGCAGCCCGGCAGCCGTCTGTTTTCTTTCACGTTTTGTGCAGGTTCTAAGGTAGATGATAGATGGGTCGCGCTGGGTGTGGGAACATAAGAATTACATGGGGTTTCTCCTATTCTTCGTACAGGAGGCATGCTAAGCGTGGGTTGAAGGGTGAAAACATATCCCAAGCTTCCCTTCTCTTTCTCTCTTCTCAGTTCCCTCCCCATGGAGCCGCCGCCTCACCCGCACCCCCCTCCAGCGCCGCCGCCGCCTCTATAGTCCCTCCCCATAGCGCCTATCTGCCTCTTCCGCTCTTCCCCACTAGACAGCGCCTTTCCGCGTTCTTGATCCGGTGTTGCCTGCACGGTGGTTCCGGATAAGGAGAGCAGGGGTGGCGTGGTTTTTGTGATGAGTGTAAATGAGTAGGGGAGGACGAGAGGACGGACATGGGGGAAGGCGCAACGACGCCGGAGCTCGAGCGGCGCTCGCATCACGTTGGAGTGGAGCCGCCAACGCTGCCGATCATTGCTCGCTGTTCGTCGTCCTTCATCCCCAATCTAGGCTGCACTTTGCCCTCATTATCTTCTTCCCCCAGCTTTTGTCTCTTGATTTCATTGGTTTCTTGATTGATTATCGGACTTTGATTTCTTGATTTAGATTTTTTTCGGAACGTCATGTGCGCCCAGGTGGGTTGTCCCCACCTGATGGCCCCCGCAGACCCTGAAACCGACGCTATAAAACCTATTTTTCCAGAACAAAATCGGGGAGAAAGAATTATCGCGTTTCACGAGACGGAACCGCTGTCACCTCCTGTTCTTCATCGGGATGCCAGATCTGGAGTCCGTTTGGGGCTCCGGAGAGGGGGATCTTCGTTCTTCGTCATCACCAACCCTTCTCTATCGCCAATTCCATGATGCTCCCCACCGGGAGTGAGTAATTCCTTCGTAGGCTCGCTGGTCGGTGAGGAGTTGGATGAGATTCATCATGTAATCGAGTTAGTCTTGTTAGGGCTTGATCCCTAGTATCCACTATGTTCTGAGATTGATGTTGCTATGACTTTGCTATCCTTAATGCTTGTCACTTTGGACCCGGGTACCATGATTTCAGATCTGAACCATTTATATTATCACCATTATATCCATGTTCTAGATCCGATCTTGCAAGTTATAGTCACCTACTACGTGTTATGATCCGGCAACCCCGGAGTGACAATAGTCGGGACCACTCCCGGTGATGACTGTAGTTTAAGGAGTTCATGTATTCACCGTGTGTTAATGCTTTGTTCCGGTTCTCTATTAAAATGAGGCCTTAATATCCCTTAGTTTCCAATATGGACCCCACTGCCACGGGAGGGTAGGACAAAAGATGTCATGCAAGTTCTTTCCATAAGCACGTATGACTATTTACGGAATACATGCCTACATTATATTTATGAACTGGAGCTAGTGTCGTATTGCCCTAGGTTATGACTGTCACATGGTGAATATCATCCAACAAATTACCGATCCAATCACTACTAGGGAAAACTCTAGCAGTAGCACGGGTATTTTGCCTATCAGTAGCGCGGGATGCCGCGCTACTGATAAGGCGCTACAGCTAACATGTAGCAGTAGCGCGTGTCATCCAACACTACTGCTATACATGACTAGCAGTAGCGAGGTTTATTGCAGAGCGCTGCTGCTAATATCTGCAACGCTTTTTATCAGGAAGCGCTACTGGTATGGGACCACTACTGCTAACTTTATTCCCCTCGCTACTTTTAGTTTTATTAGTTTCTGGTTTTTTCTGCATATTTGTTTTGTATTTGAACAGGCTTTATACAATAATCTTTAGCATATCATACACATACAAATGTAATCATAGCATATACATACAAATAGTCTCATCAAATCATGTCATCATCATAATCATCATCCAACACAAAGTGGTCTCTCGTCATCATCTCGAAAATAGCGATACAAGTCTCGATTACTTGCAACTACATCGTCATCCATCTAAATAATGATATACGCGAGAGGAGCTATCACTTTGAGTGAGAGCGGAACTATGTAGTACATGACTTCGTATCCCTCTGTCGCATTAGCGTGAACCTAAACTAACTACTGGCTGTCGCTCGAAAATAACAAAGTTCATCGTACCCAAAATGCCCTAACTAGAGTGATCTTCGCTAGTCGAGGAGGACGGTTTAATTACATCACGAATAAAGTTTCGTCGTGCATAACTCAAAGTTTCGTGATACAGAAAGTATGGACTAAACAGACACATTGTCATATATCGACAATCACTCCAACATGTCGTGCCATCCATCCAAGTCAGGGAGATAGTCCCCGAGCTTAGTGAAAGGCTCCAGGTCGAGACGCTGAGCGGCTACGCGTGTTCGGACGTCTTCCCGTGACATTTGTCCTTCTTCGTAAAACATCCTTGTTTTTTCAACGACCTCCTTCATGATGATTTGGGCAAGTTCGCGCTGGATGTGATAGAACTCAGCTCGAAGTCGATGATCCTCGATATCTCCTAAGTTCTTTACCCATTGCAGAATATGGGCATCGCCAGATGTAGGTGACATGCGAAGGTTCTGGTGATCCCGTCTGTACTCCAGCATGTGGTGTAGGACATAGAATCCATCATTAAGAGAATCACTCGGTTGCTGGATGCAGCAGAAGTCGGTCTTATGGCCGAAGGCGGGCTTGCTGTCCCTTTTCTTCTTGTCCTTGACCTCTCCACCCCGTGCGCCGTAGTAAAACATAGCACTGTCGAGAACAGACTTGATGTGGGTGTAATCCTTTTTGTTAATGTTCTTCGACGAGTCCAAGTAAAGAGCATGTGAGTATCGGGGGTAGAGGATGATGAGGACAGCGCGCCCGCCGCTGCGCAAAATAAGTACACCTCAAATTAATTAGCCTCCACCGTGCAAATGAATGATTGAAATCAAAGGAAGGATATCCGCGCGGATGACTTACAGGGGATGATAACGCACGAGAATCGCCTGCTTGTCCTTATTGGCGAGCATGAAATTGGCGATGTATTCCCTCGCGTATTCACGGTGCTTTGCGCAGACTCCCAAGAAGCCCTCGTGCATGAAGTACGGGTCAGCGACACAGATATGAGGTATCTGCTCAACCCGGTTGAGGTAGTTCATGTGCAAGGCATAAAGGCGGACAAACATAAAATCCAGGTTCTTCAAGTGAAACATGTCGAAGATGTAATCGAATCGAAGGAAGAACTTCTCCGAGGGGAATGTGTCGACGTACGACAATTGCCGCGGCACATTAACCACGTAGAGTGGGTATCCTAGATTTTTTGAGGCGATGAGGCCTTTCTCTATCCGCAGCACATCGTCATGAAGTCTCCTTAGATCGCCGAATCTGGCCCCTAGCGCTTCTTTAGGTAGGATTGGTTGACCGGGGATATGCCATTTTCCCGCAACGGGGATATCTATACGGTCTTGAACCCAAGGCTGCTGAGGCGGCTGGATCATAGAAACAGCTTGGTTGCCTTTCCTCGCTCTCTTCCTAGGCTTCTTTGCTACCGGAAGGTCGTCTATAATACGTTCAGCCTCCGGAGGCGGCAATTCAGGCACCGACTCATGACGCTCAAACGGTGAGTAGGCGCAAGTATTGAGATACTGCTGAGTGTCATCGTCATCCTCATCCTCATCTATGGCGACGTCACCAGCGACTAATGGAGCCACTTCCTCACCCCGTCCGCTATCACCCAGCACGACAGCCGACACTAATTGGGTAGGTGGGTGTTGATGTTCATACCTAACTGTGTGCTCGTGGGTGTGCTCCCGGCCGCCTCCAGACGAAGCAGACTCTTTGGCCACAACAGGACCCACCCATTGCAATCACCAAGCCGCCGTGGGGTCTCGTCGTCATCCCCCCTAGTACCAGAGGAGCGAACTTCTCGTGGCCCGGTTTGACACTGGCCACGGAAACCTTGAAGACGTCCGGGGGGATCGGCCAGCCGTGGAACAATGGTTCTTTCGGCTTCATTATCGTCGCCTTCCCCACGTCCACCTTCTGGTCGCCGATGGTGTACAATATGGTGCACGGGGTTACTTCGGCCTACAAAGACATGTCTGCGACGTGAGACATCCGAAAGGCAACGGAAACGGGAGATTATACATTTATTGAAGAGGGCCGGTGTGACAGATACCGTGAGGGCGTCGAGCTCAGCCAAAGACGAAGCACCGCCGAGCATGTCCGGTGCCGGAGCCGGTGCCGGAGCAGGTGCAGGTGCAACACTAGTCGAGCTGCTCCCGAAGAAGTCAGCAAGGGGAAAGTCCGCTGCATTTTTTTCTGGATTTTGCCTGCTCCAATTGAAAACGGCCGGAACCAAGACAGTAGACGTATCTGCAACCACCTGTTTTGCCGCAGCTACCGCTGTTGTGACTGTTTCAGATGATTTCTTCTCAAGCGCAATCTCAACCTTCTTGTCGATGTTTTCTTCAGTTAACCTCCGTCTTTCCTTTCTCTCCTCCGTGGTCTCACGGTAGTCCTTCTTCCACGTGGCGCCGTCTCCGACACTGTGCACGCGTCCATACGACGGCCGAGTATCCAGCGGGAGTCCTTTCAATATGTTCAACCCCCGGTTGAATGGGGTGTCCCACTTGGGCCTCGCCAACGCCTCAGGCGGCGAGTCGCTTTCGGCCACAATCCTGTGCTGCTCTCTCTGCAAAAGGAACAAGGATCATTTACAAATATGACTAAACGTGCAGTCGAATTCATCAAAAACTAAAATTACTAGCAGTCTCATGAACTCCGTCGTGACTGGGTCCGTCTTGAAAACCTTATTGACTGAGTCCCAATGCTGCCGTGCCCTGAGGACGTCACGCTCCTGCGGGATGGTGAAGTCCGCCAAGGGGTCTGGGATGCCAAGACTCTCGCGTTCCGCATCCTCCTTGGCCCATATGGACCTCTTCCCGCCGTAACCACGGCTTCCGAGGTGGTGGCGCCCCATGTTCCTCTCTTGAAGCCCCTTCATGTACTTCGACATATTTTTGGCAGCTTCGGCCTTGCAAGCCGCCTTGAATATTTCAAATTTCTCTTCCGTGACTGTCGGATTATCCTTTACAATCTCGGAGCAGGGTTCCTTTTTGTTGACAATCCGATGTTTCACCCTTGCTTTCCAGGCGGCCAACGAACCGCTCAACTTGGTCATGGCGTGTTTGTTTATCTTCTTCATTGCCGGGTCCTTATCTGGATCTTCATAATCTTTTTCATTCCGGCCCAGGAACAAGAATATCTGGTGCAGCTTCTTTAGGAGAGAGGGCCTCATATTATCTATCTTCTGTAGTTTCTCATCGTTGATGGTGGCGGTTGATCGTACGATGCAGCCTATTTGATTGCTGTAGCATGATCGCGCTTCCTCGGGCGCTATTGGCTCAAAAATGCCGTCGTCCATCTCCGTGACCACCAGTCTAGTAGTCATGAGCTGGTTTGGGCATCGTGGCCTCTTTGCTTTCGGTTCTAGACCGGCTCCGCTAGTCTCGGCGCCGGTGTCGGCGCCGGTCTCAGTCTCATCGCCGGTGTGCATGTCGGTATCAGTCCCCGATGCGATAGGTGGGCCGAGCAACAACATTCGTTGATCGTCGGCTTCCCTCAAAAATTCGTCTGCCGCCAGGTAGACGTCGTCGCAATCAACAAAACCCTGTCCTTCATCGTTGCTAGCCATGTTTCCTACGATTAAATCTAGTCAATTAATTCTAGACCTAATAAAATGAATAATGACATAAAAAGGCCTATGTTTTGCAGGAACGTTGACTCCTTCCCGGTGCGGCAAATCCCGGGCACTCGATATGTCCTAGTTTGAAACACAAGTCATGCCGAAATTCACGGAAATTTCGGCATGACCTTTGCTAAAAAGTGGACAAATCGAGCACCTGAAATTTGCCGGAACGCAAATGAATCAACATTCCGGCAAAACATAAGCCACTCGGCTTCATTCCCTGGAAACAGTGTTGAAATATCCATCTTCGGCACCGCAACACATGTCCAAATATACACGAGCAACCACATGTCCAAATATACATATTCAAATTTCACAAGCTAATTCAAAAACTAAGTGTAGAAGAAAATTCATTTAACTACTAATAGAACAAAATTCAGTTAACTTTAGTGCTCTATAATGATGAATGGAAAAAATTAGTTAACTACTAATTTCATTCATTTAGGTTATTCATTTAACTTCACCTAATTAACCTACTGTACCACTACTACTAGCAGCACTACTAACCTAATTAACCTAGCAAAACCCTACTGCCCTAACTAAAAAACATCTAATTAACATCTACTAGTACCACTACTGCCCTAACATAATTAACATCTACTAGTATCACTATATACTACAAGCAGCACTGCTACAACATTTTCTTCATTTTTTTTCTTTCAAAAAAACATCTAGGAAAACAAAAACCCTAATTAAACCCTACTGCCCTAACTAACTTTTGCTGTAAACCAATTTTTTTGCTCTAAACTAATTTTTGCTCTAACATCTTTTTCTCTAAACTAAATTTTTGCTATAAACTAACTTTTGCTCTACTAATTTTTGCTCTAAAATGCAGAGAGAGAGAGAGGGAGAGAGGAGTGGTGGGGGAGGGGTGGGGGGCTTACAGAGAGGGGAGAGACAGTGGCAGGGAGGTGCTCGGCGACGGAGGCAGGGGCGGGGTGGGCGGGCTCGGGCTTGGGCTCGGGCAGCGGCGGTCCTAGGCGGGCTCGGGTGGTGGTGAGGTCGAGGGCCGCCGCGGTGAGGTCGAGGGCGGCCTCAGGTGGCGGCGGTGAGGCTGAGGGCGGCCGCGGGCGGCAGCGGTGAGGATGAGGGCGGCCTCGGGGGGAAACGGTGAGGTTGCAGGCATCCACGCCGGCAGGAGACGGCGGCGAAGTCGGGCGACGGCGAATTGGGGAGACGGCGGCGAAGTGGGGCGAGGGATTTGGGGGAGAAGTGGTGGCTGGGGGGAGGGAAACCGCTGGTTAAGTGAAACATAACGGTAGCGCGTTTCTGAAAACGCGTTGTAGCTAACTTTGCTATAGCGCGTTTTCAGAAACGCGCTACTGCTATGCCTTTCTCCTTTTTTCCCTTTTTCATTTATTTTTCTTTACATTTTATTTTTTTCCTTTCTCCTTTTTCTATTTCTTTCATTTTCATTTACTTTTCTACTTATTTTTCATTTTATTTTATTTTCGTTAGCAGTAGCGCCTTACACCTAAACGCGCTGCTACAACAATATTAGCGGTAGCGCTGTTTCTAAAAGACCGCTACTACTATGTGTAGCCTATCGGCTTAGTGGTGGGAATTCTGGTAGTAGTAGCGCTTTTACCATGGGACGAGCTACTGCTATATATGTATCTGCAGTGCGGTTATTCTGCATGCGCTACTGCTAAAGTTCTGTGTATAAGGTTTTCCCTAGTACTGAATGCCTACGAATTTATCTTATATTGTTTCTGCTAAGTTACTACTGCTATTGTTACTGTTGCACTTGCTACAAAATCACTGCTATCACTGTTACCATTATCATTGCTGTTGCTACTACTATTAAAACTATCATACTACTTTGCTACTGATCACTTTGCTGCAGATAATTAATCTTCAGGTGTGGTTGAATTGACAACTCAGCTGCTAATACTTGCAAATATTCTTTGGCTCCCCTTGTGTCGAATCTATAAATTTGGGTTGAATACTCTTCCCTCGAAAACTATTGTGATCCCCTATACTAGTGGGTTATCACTAGGTTAATAGATTAGTCCCAAAAATGATATATAATTGCATATAAAACATGCAAGATTGATACTATAATATCATGGAACAATAAAAAATTATAGATACGTTGGAGACGTATCATTCATCTCCTCCATAGACAAGGTGCGTGTCCTTTGTCCTCATGAGATACTTAAAATATTTTATTAAGTGCCCAGTGAGCCACTCTAGGATCACTTTGGTATTTGCTACTAACACTTATCGCATAAAAACAACTGGTATTTGTACATATCATAGCATACATGATAGATCCAATTGCCGGAGCATATGGAACATCATTGACCTTACCATGTATAACAAGGTTCAGTTATGCCTATCAGATACTTCGTTTCTCTGCAGAGTTATGGGAGGAATAAATTGTGATACAATTCCACGATCACTCAGATGTTTGCCAAATTCATAACTTAGATATTCTCCTCCACGATCATATCATAGAACTTTGATCTTTATGCCATGTGTTGGGGAACGTAGTATTTCAAAAAAATTCCTACGATCATGCAAGATCTATCTAGGAGAAGCATAGAAACGAGCGGGGAGAGTGTGTCCACGTACCCTCGTAGACCGAAAGCGGAAGCGTTTAGTAACGCAGTTGATGTAGTCGAACGTCTTCGCGATCCAACCGATCCAAGCACCAAACGTACGGCACCTCCACGTTCAGCACACGTGCAGCTTGATGACGTCCCTCGAACTCTTGATCCAGTTAAGGCCGAGGGAGAGTTCTGTCAGCATGACGGCGTGGCGACGGTGATGATGAAGTTGCCGGCGCAGGGCTTCGCCTAATCACTATGAGGATATGATCGAGGTGTGTTACTGTGGAGGGGGGCACCGCACACGGTTAAGAGAAACATGTGTCTTCTAAGGTACCCCTGCCCCCGTATATAAAGGAGGGGAGGGGAGGCCAGCCGGCCCTCCTAGGGCGCGCCAGGAGAGGGGAATCCTACTAGGACTCCAAGTCCTAGTAGGTTTCTACCTAAGGAAGATGGGGAAGAAGGAAGGAAGGGGGTGAAGGGAAGGAAAGGGGGCGCCGCCCCCTTCCCCTAGTCCAATTCAGACCCAAGGGGGGGCGCGGCCAGCCCCTCTTGGCCCTTCCTCTCTTCCCACTAAGGCCCATCGAGGCCCATTAGTTCCCCCGAGGGGTTCCGATAACCCTCCGGCACTCCGATAATTATCCGGTACCTCTCGGAACTCATCCGGTGTCCGAATAACATCGTCCAATATATCAATCTTCATGTATCAACCATTTCGACACTCCTCGTCATGTCCGTGATCTCATCCGGGACTCCGAACAAACTTGGTCATCAAATCACATAACTCATAATACAAATCGTCATCGAACGTTAAGCGTGC
Source organism: Triticum aestivum (assembly GCF_018294505.1). Lineage (NCBI taxonomy): Eukaryota > Viridiplantae > Streptophyta > Magnoliopsida > Poales > Poaceae > Triticum > Triticum aestivum. The sequence goes on along the minus strand of NC_057811.1, from coordinate 38,350,821 downwards.
GGACTCTACGGGTTCGAGAACTATGTAGACATGACCGAGACACATCTCCGGTCAATAACCAATAGCGGAACCTGGATGCTCATATTGGCTCCTACATATTCGACGAAGATCTTTATCGGTCAAACCACATAACAACATACGTTGTTCCCTTTGTCATCGGTATGTTACTTGCCCGAGATTCGATCGTCGGTATCATCATACCTAGTTCAATCTCATTACCGGCAAGTCTCTTTACTCATTCTGTAATGCATCATCTTGCAACTAACTCATTAGTCACATTGCTTACAAGGCTTATAGTGATGATCATTACCGAGAGGGCCCAGAGATACCTCTCCGATACACGGAGTGACAAATCCTAATCTTGATCTATGCCAACCCAACAAACACCTTCGGAGACACCTGTAGAGCATCTTTATAATCACCCAGTTACGTTGTGGCGTTTGATAGCACACTAAGTGTTCCTCCGGTATTCAAGAGTTGCATAATCTCATAGTCAGAGGAACATGTATAAGTCATGAAGAAAGCAATAGCAATAAAACAAAACGATCATAATGCTAAGCTAACGGATGGGTCTTGTCCATCACATCATTCTCTAATGATGTGATCCTGTTCATGAAATGATAACACGTGTCTATGTTTAGGAAACTTAACCATCTTTGATTAACGAGCTAGTCAAGTAGAGGCATACTAGGGACACTCTGTTTGTCTATGTATTCACACATGTACTAATTTTCCGGTTAATACAATTCTAGCATGAATAATAAACATTTATCATGATATAAGGAAATATAAATAACAACTTTATTAGTGCCTCTAGGGCATATTTCCTTCAGTCTCCCACTTGCACTAGAGTCAATAATCTAGATTACAGAGTAATGATTGTAACACCCATGGATTCTTGGTGTTGATCATGTTTTTCTCATGGAAGAGGCTTAGTCAACGGGTCTGCAACATTCAGATCCGTATGTATTTTGCAAACTTCTATGTCTCCCTCCTTGACTAGATCGCGGATGGAATTGGAGCGTCTCTTGATGTGCTTGGTTCTCTTGTGAAATCTGGATTCCTTCGCTAAGGCAATTGCTCCAGTATTGCCACAAAAGATTTTCATTAGACCCGATGCACTAGGTATGACACCTAGATCGGATATGAACTCCTTCATCGAGACTCCTTCATTTGCTGCTTCCGAAGCAGCTATGTACTCAGCTTCGCAGGTAGATCCCGCCACGATGCTTTGCTTGGAACTGCACCAACTGACAGCTCCTCCATTCAATATAAATACGTATTTGGTTTGTGACTTAGAGTCATCCGGATCAGTGTCAAAGCTTGCATCGACGTAAACATTTATGACGAGCTCTTTGTCACCTCCATAAACGAGAAACATATCCTTAGTCCTTTTCAGGTATTTCAGGATGTTCTTGACCGCTGTCCAGTGATCCAATCCTGGATTACTTTGGTACCTCCCTACTATACTTATAGCAAGGCACACATGTGGTCTGGTACATAGCATTGCATACATGATAGAACCTATGGCTGAAGCATAGGGAATGACTTTCATTTTCTCTCTATCTTCTGTAGTGGTCGCGCATTGAGTCTCACTCAACTTCACACCTTGTAACAAAGGCAAGAACCTTTCCTTTGACTGATCCATTTTGAACTTCTTCAAAATCTTATCAAGGTATGTGCTTTGTGAAACTCCAATTAAGCATCTTGATCTATCTCTATAGATCTTAATGCCCAATATATAAGCAGCTTCACCGTGGTCTTTCATTGAAAAATCCTTATTCAAGTATCCTTTTATGCTATTCAAAAATTCTGTATCATTTCCAATCAACAATATGTCATCCACATATAATATCAGAAATGCTACAGAGCTCCCACTCACTTTCTTGTAAATACAGGCTTCTCCAAAAGTCTGTATGATCACATTATCAAAGCGTATATTCCAACTCCGAGAGGCTTGCACCAGTCCATAAATGGATCGCTGGAGCTTGCACATTTTGTTAGCACCTTCTGGATCGACAAAACCTTCTGGTTGCGTCATATACAACTCTTCTTTAAGATATCCATTAAGGAATGCAGTTTTGACATCCATTTGCCAAATTTCATAATCATAAAATGCGGCAATTGCTAACAGGATTCGGACAGACTTAAGCATCGCTACGGGTGAGAAGGTCTCATCATAGTCAACTCCTTGAACTTGTCGAAAACCTTTTGCAACAAGTCAAGCTTTGTAGACAGTAACATTACCGTCAGCGTCAGTCTTCTTCTTGAAAATCCATTTATTCTCTATGGCTTGCCGATCATCGGGCAAGTCAACCGAAGTCCACACTTTGTTCTCATACATGGATCCCATCTCAGATTTCATGGCATCAAGCCATTTTGCGGAATCTGGCCTCATCGTCGCTTCCTCATAGTTCGTCATGGTCTAGTAACATGACGTCCAGAATAGGGTTACCATACCACTCTGGTGCGGAACATACTCCCGTTGACCTACGAGGTTCGGTAGTAACTTGATCAGAAGTTTCATGATCATCATCATTAGCTTCCTCACTGTTTGGTGTAGGAATCACTGGAACTGATTTCTGTGATGAACTACTTTCCAATTCGGGAGCAGGTACAATTACCTCATCAAGTTCTACTTTCCTCCCACTCACTTCTTTCAAGAGAAACTCCTTCTCTAGAAAGGATCCATTCTTAGCAATGAATATCTTGCCTTCGGATCTATGATAGAAGGTGTATCCAAAAGTCTCCTTTGGATATCCTATGAAGACACATTTCTCCGATTTGGGTTCGAGCTTGTTAGGTCGAAGCTTTTTCAAATAAGCATCGCAGTCCCAAACTTTAAGAAACGACAACTTGGGTTTCTTGCCAAACCACAGTTCATATGGTGTCGTCTCAACGGATTTAGATGGTGCCCTATTTAACGTGAATGCAGCCGTCTCTAAAGCATAACCCCAAAATGATAGCGGTAAATCAGTAAGAGACATCATACATCGCACCATATCTAATAAAGTACGGTTACGACGTCCGGACACACCATTACGCTGTGGTGTTCCAGGTAGTGTGAGTTGCGAAACTATTCCACATTGTTTCAAATGAAGACCAAACTCATAACTCAAATATTCTCCTCCATGGTCAGATTGTAGAAACTTTATTTTCTTGTTACGATGATTTTCCACTTCACTCTGAAATTCTTGAACTTTTCAAATGTTTCAGACTTATGTTTCATCAAGTAGACATACCCATATCTGCTCAAATCATCTGTGAAGGTCAGAAAATAACGATACCCGACGCGAGCCTCAACACTCATCGGACCGCATACATCAGTATGTATTATTTCCAACAAGTCTGTTGATCGCTCCATTGTTCCGGAGAACGGAGTCTTAGTCATCTCGCCCATAAGGCATGGTTCGCAAGCATCAAGTGATTCATAATCAAGTGATTCCAAAAGTCCATCAGCATGGAGTTTCTTCATGCGCTTTACACCAATATGACCTTAACGGCAGTGCCACAAATAAGTTGCACTATCATTATTAAACTTATATCTTTTGGCTTCAATACTATGAATATGTGTATCACTACCATCGAGATTCAACAAAAATAGACCACTCGTCAAGGGTGCATGACCATAAAAGATATTACTCATATAAATAGAACAACCATTATTCTCTGATTTAAATGAATAACCATCTCGCATCAAACAAGATCCAGATATAATGTTCATGCTTAACGCTGGCACCAAATAACAATTATTCAGGTCTAAAACTAATCCCGACAGTAGATGTAAAGGTAGCGTGCCAACGGCGATCACATCGACTTTGGAACCATTTCCCACGCGCATCGTCACCTCGTCCTTAGCCAATCTTCGTTTAATCTGTAGCCCCTGTTTCGAGTTGCAAATATGAGCAACAGAACCAGTATCAAATACCCAGGCGCTACTATGAGCATTAGTAAGGTATACATCAATAACATGTATATCAAATATACCTTTCACTTTGCCATCCTTCTTATCCGCCAAATACTTGGGGCAGTTCCGCTTCTAGTGACAAGTCCCTTTGCAGTAGAAGCACTCAGTCTCAGGCTTAGGTCCAGACTTGGGCTTCTTCACTTGAGCAGCAACCTGCTTGCCGTTCTTATTGAAGTTCCCTTTCCTCCCTTTGCCCTTTTTCTAAAAACTAGTGGTCTTGTTAACCATCAACACTTGATGCTCCTTCTTGATTTCTACCTCCGCAGCTTTTAGCATCGCGGAGAGCTCGGGAATTGTCTTATCCTTCCCTTGCATATTACAGTTCATCACGAAGCTTTTGAAGTTGGTGGCAGTGATTGAAGAACTCTGTCAATGACACTATCATCAGGAAGATTAACTCCCAGTTGAGTTAAATGGTTGTGGTACCCAGACATTCTGAGTATATGTTCACTGACAGAACTATTCTCCTCCATTTTGCAGCTGTAGAACTTATTGGAGACTTCATATCTCTCAATCCGGGCATTTGCTTGAAATTTTAACTTCAACTCCTGGAACATCTCATATGCTCCATGACGTTCCAAACGTCATTGAAGTCCCGATTCTAAGCCGTAAAGCATGGCACACTGAACTATCGAGTAGTCATCAGCTTTCCTCTGTCAGACGTTCATAACGTCCGGTGTTGCTCCTGCAGCGGGTCTTGCACCTAGCGGTGCTTCCAATACGTAATTCTTCTGTGCAGCAATGAGGATAATCCTCAAGTTACGGAACCAGTCCGTGTAGTTGCTACCATCATCTTTCAACTTTGCTTTCTCTAGGAACGCATTAAAATTCAAAGGAACGGTAGCACGGGCCACTGATCTACAACAACATAGACATGCAAAATACTATCGGGTACTAAGTACATGATAAATTAAAGTTCAATTAATCATATTACTTAAGAACTCCCACTTAGATAGACATCCCTCTAGTCATCTAAATGATCACGTGATCCATATCAACTAAACCATGTCCGATCATCACGTGAGATGGAGTAGCTTTCAACGGTGAACATCACTATGTTGATCATATCTACTATATGATTCACGCTCGACCTTTCGGTCTCAGTGTTCCGAGGCCATATCTGCATATGCTAGGCTCGTCAAGTTTAACCTGAGTATTCTACGTGTGCAAAACTGGCTTGCACCCGTTGTATGTGAACGTAGAGCTTACCACACCCGATCATCACGTGGTGTCTCGGCACGACGAACTGTAGCAATGGTGCATACTCAGGGAGAACACTTGTACCTTGAAATTTAGTGAGAGATCATCTTATAATGCTACCGCCGTACTAAGCAAAATAAGATGCATAAAATATAAACATCACATGCAATCAAAATAAGTGATATCATATGGCCATCATCATCTTGTGCCTTTGATATCCATCTCCAAAGCACCGTCATGATCACCATCATCACCGGCTTGACACCTTGATCTCCATCGTAGCATCGTTGTCGTCTCGCCAACTATTGCTTCTACGACTATCGCTACCGCTTAGTGATAAAGTAAAGCAATTACACGGCAATTGCATTTCATACAATAAAGCGACAACCATAAGGCTCCTGCCAGTTGCCGATAACTTTTACAAAACATGATCATCTCATACAACAATTTATATATCATCACGTCTTGACCATATCACATCACAGCAAGCCCTGCAAAAACAAGTTAGGCGTCCTTTACTTTGTTGTTGCAAGTTTTACGTGCCTGCTACGGGCTTCTAGCAAGAACTGTTCTTACCTATGCATCAAAACCACAACGATATTTCGTCAAGTGTGCTGTTTTAACCTTCAACAAGGACCGGGCATAGTCAAACTCGAATCAACTAAAGTTGGAGAAACAGACACCCACTAGCCACCTGTGTGCGAAGCACGAACCAGTCTGATGAACGCGGTCATGTAATGTCGGTCTGGGCCGCTTCATCCAACAATATCGCCGAATCAAAGTATGACATGCTGGTAAGTAGTATGACTATTATCGCCCACAACTCTTTGTGTTCTACTCGTGCATATAACATCTACGCATAGACATGGCTCTGATACCACTGTTGGGGAACGTAGTATTTCAAAAAAATTCCTACGATCACGCAAGATCTATCTAGGAGAAGTATAGCAACGAGCAGGGAGAGTGTGTCCACGTACCCTCGTATACCGAAGTGGAAGCGTTTAGTAACGCGGTTGATGTAGTCGAACATCTTCGCGATCTAACCGATCCAAGCACCGAACGTACGGCACCTCCGCGTTCAGCACACGTTCAGCTCGATGACGTCCCTCGATCTCTTGATCCAATTGAGGCCGAGGAAGAGTTCCGTCAGCACGACGGCGTGGCGACGATGATAATGAAGTTACCGGCGCTGGGCTTCGCCTAGCACTACGACGATATGATCCAGGTGTGTTACTATGGAGGGAGGCACCGCACACGGTTAAGAGAAACTTCTGTCTTCTAGGGTGTCCCCCTGCCCCCGTATATAAAGGAGGGGAGGGGAGGCCGGCCGGCCCTCCTAGGGCGCGCCAGGAGAGGTGAATCCTACTAGGACTCCAAGTCCTAGTAGATTTCCACCTAAGGAAGAGGGGAAGAAGGAACGAAGAGGGGGAAGGGAAGGAAAGGGGGCGTCGCCCCTTCCCCTAGTCCAATTCAGACCCAAGGGGGGCGCGGCCAGCCCCTCTTGGCCCTTCCTCTCTTCCCACTAAGGCCCATCGAGGCCCATTAGTTCTGCCGGGGGGTTCCGATAACCCACCGGCACTCCGATAATTATCCGGTACCTCTCGGAACTCATCCGGTGTCCGAATTGTTGGGGAACGCAGTAATTTCAAAAAAATTCCTACGATCACGCAAGATCTATCTAGGTGATGCATAGCAATGAGCGGGAGAGTGTGTCCACGTACCCTCATAGACCGAAAGTGGAAGCGTTATATCAACGCGGTTGATGTAGTCGTACGTCTTCACGATCCGACCGATCCTAGCACCGAACGTACGTCACCTCCGTGTTCAGCACACGTTCAGCTCGATGACGTCCCTCGTACTCTTGATCTAGTTGAGGCCGAGGGAGAGTTCCGTTAGCACGACGGCGTGGCGACGGTGATGATGAAGTTACCGGCGCAGTGCTTCGCCTAAGCACTACGACGATATGACCGAGGTGTGTAACTGTGGAGGGGGGAACCGCACACGGCTAAGACAAATCTTGAGTGTCTATGGAGTGCCCCCTCCCCCGTATATAAAGGAGTGGAGGAGGGGGAGGGCCGGCCTCCTATGGCGCGCCCCAAGGGTGGATTCCTACTCCTATTAGGAGTAGGTTTCCCCGCTTTCCTAGTCCAACTAGGTGGGGGAAGGAAGGGAAGAGGGAGAGGAAGGAAAGCCCCCCCCCCAATTCGGATTGGGCTTCGGGGGCGCTCGCCTCCCACTTGGCCGCCTCCTCCTCTCTTCCACTAAAGCCCATTAAGGCCCATTAACTCCCCAGGGGGTTCCGGTAACCTCCCGGTACTCTGAAAAATGCCCGAACTCATCCGAAACCATTCTGATGTCCAAACATAACCTTCCAATATATCAATATTCATGTCTCGACCATTTCGAGACTCCTCGTCATGTCCGTGATCACATCGGGGACTCCTAACAACCTTCGGTACATAAAATCACAAAATTCATGATACATATCGTTATCGAACGTTAAGCGTGCGGTCCCTACGGGTTCGAGAACTATGTAGACATGACCGAGTCTCATCTCCGGTCAATAACCAATAGCGAAACCTGGATGCTCATATTGGTTCCTACATATTCTACGAAGATCTTTATCGGTCAAGCCGCATAACAACATACGTTGTTCCCTTTGTCATCGGTATGTTACTTGCCCGAGATTCAATCGCCGGTATCATCATACCTAGTTCAATCTCGTTACCGGCAAGTCTCTTTACTCGTTCCGTAATACATCATCCCGTGACTAACTCATTAGTCACATTGCTTGCAAGGCTTATAGTGATGTGTATTACCGAGAGGGCCCAGAGATACCTCTCCGAAACACGGAGTGACAAATCCTAATATCGATCTATGCCAACTCAAGAAACACCATCGGAGTCACCTGTAGAGCATCTTTATAATCACCCAGTTACGTTGTGACGTTTGATAGCACACAAGGTGTTCCTCCGGTATTCGGGAGTTGCATAATCTCATAGTCAGAGCAACATGTATAAGTCATGCAGAAAGCAATAGAAATAAAACTTAACGATCATAATGCTAAGCTAACGGATGGGTCTTGTCCATCACATCATTCTCTAATGATGTGATCCCGTTCATCAAATAAAAACACATGTCTATGGTTAGGAAACTTAACTATCTTTGATTAACGAGCTAGTCAAGTAGAGGCATACTAGGGACACTTTGTTTTGTCTATGTATTCACACATGTATCAAGTTTCCGATTAATACAATTCAAGCATGAATAATAAACATTTATCATGAAATAAGAAAATAAATAAAAACTTTCTTATTGCCTCTAGGGCATATTTCCTTCAGTCTCCCACTTGCACTAGAGTCAATAATCTAGTTCACATCACTATGTGATTTAACACCAATAGTTCACATCACCATGTGATTAACACCCATAGTTCACATCGCCATGTGACCAACACTCAAAGTGTTTACTAGAGTCAGTAATCTAGTTCACATCGCCATGTGATTAACACCCGAAGAGTACTAAGGTCTGATCATGTTTTGCTTGTGAGATAAGTTTAGTCAACGGGTGTGCCAAATTCAGATCCGTATGTATTTTGCAAATTTCTATGTCTACAATGCTCTCCATGGAGCTACTTTAGCTAATTGCTCCCACTTTCAATATGTATCCGGATTGTGAGTTAGACTCATCCAGATCGGTGTCAAAGCTTGCATCGACGTAACTCTTTACGACGAACACTTTATCACCTCCATAACTGAGAAATATTTCCTTAGTCCTCTAAGGATAATTTTGACCGCTGTCCAGTGATATACTCCTAGATCAAAATTGTACTCCCTTGCCAAACTCAGGGCAGGGTATAGAATAGGTCTGGTAAACAGCATGGCATACTTTATAGAACCTATGGCTGAGGCATAGGGAATGACTTTCATTCTCTCTCTATCTTCTGCCGTGGTCGGGCTTTGAGTCTTACTCAACTTCACACCTTGCAACACAGGAAAGAACTCTTTCTTTGATTGTTCCATTTTGAACTACTTCAAAAACTTGTCAAGGTATGTACTCATTCAAAAAACTTATCAAGCGTCTTGATCTATCTCTATAGATCTTGATGCTCAATATGTAAGTAGCTTCACCGAGGTCTTTCTTTGAAAAACTCCTCTCAAACACTCCTGTCGGGGATATACCCGGCTGGGACTTGGTCATGAAAATGAGTCGCCTGGAGTTAAGAAGCCCAAGACGTTAAGAAGCCCGTGGTGAGAAGCCCATGAAGAGAAGCCCGTGAAGAGAAGTCAGAATAGTTTAAGTCCTAATCCGAGTTGGACTCTACATGTAACCCGCCCCTTCAACTTATATAAGGAGGGGCAGGGGCAGGGCACCCCAAGAGGGATAGGTTGAATAATCATTAAGGCTAGACACAACTAGGAGAGCCGGAGATACGGTGACTCCCTCGTGATGATAATGAGACCTAGCCACAAACAGCATGTAGGGTTGTTACCGGATGATGTTTCCCGGGGCCCGAAGCTGTCTAAACCCTTGTGTTGTGTTGCGTCTCTCAATTCTGATCAACCCCTCTCAAGCTACCACATAGATGCGTTGGCCTCACGACTAAGTCCTCTCACTAGGACATCTGCCGTGACAATTCCACGATAGTTGGCGCCCACCGTGGGGCTCGCGCACGGTGGTGTTGAGTTCTTGGAGGGATCTCTCGTAGGGATTGAGAAGTTTGAAATTTTCCGGATGAAGAAGAACCAGTTTGGAAGGATTTGCATCAGCTTCTAGTTTATCCATCCAGATTTAAGGTTCAAAAGGAATTAGGGTTGCTGTTGAGCCGCCGCCACCGGATGTGTAATCCGTCAAATTACAGTCAAAAGTAACACGGACGGCAGACACACGTCAATTTTGCATCTGATGGAAAACTACTCTCGTTGGAGACCAAAAATAAAGGGAAACGTTTGGGGCCGGGGCACCGGCGCAAACATTGGGCCGGTCTCCCTCTTCCTCGCGTCTCCTTCATGGGGAGCGCGGAAGCCCTCTTCTTCTGCCCCCTCCTCCCCATCCCTTCCCCATCCCTTCCCCTCTTCCCGAGCTGCGACTGGGCCACCACGAGCTACTTCGCCGGCGGCCAGGCTCCCCTCGCCGAGTGCCATGGCTGCCTGCCTCCATGGCCAGATCCATCCCCTACCTCAAGCCTTCACGCGAGCGCATCCCCTCCCCCCCTTCCCCCTCCCCCCGGGCTGCGACCGGGCGACCATGACCTCCATCGCCGGCGGCCAGGCGCTCCCTCGCCGGCCGCCATGGCTGCCTGCAGCCATGCCCGGATCCTCCCGCGTATACAAGTGTTGCAACCGTCACCTAGAAAAGCTTCAACAGCCGTTGAAAAAAGCTTCAACCATAGACATAGAAAGCTTCAATGGCATTGCACAACAAGGGAAAGCTGCAACCGTTGTTGGATTTTGCTACTACCGGCAAAGCTTTTTGCTACATCCATCAGGCAGAGCTACGACCTCGCGAGGACGACAATGATTTTTTTTGCTGCAACCGTAGCAGGCTTTTGCTACTACCGTTGGAGGTTTTTGCTACATCCAGTAGATAAAAAAGCTTCAACCAGACAACGAAATACAGGAAAAGTTACAACCGTTTTGACAAAAAGCTTCAACCCACAGATGAAAAAGCTTCAAACAGAGATTGAGAAAATCCTCCTCAACGACGACCATGGCGTCTCTTTGTGTTTTTGTTGCAACCGCAGAGTAAAAAGCTGCAACCTTTTGTGAAAAAGCTTCAAGCTAGGTGAAAAAAGCTTCAATTGGCACGGTGGAAAGCTTCAATCCGCGAGAAAAGCTTCAACAGGCATAGAGAAAAGCTTCAACCGATGAGATAAAAAGCTTCAACCTGACTCGCCAATGGCAGCGAGCAGCGACGTTGAGAGCTGCGTCGGCGACACGACAGTCCAGCGACGACGGCGGCTGCTAGGTGCTGCGACGACAAGGGGTGCCGGTGTGCTTCAAGACGGCGCCATTTTTTGCTACGAGGGGGCGATGGGCTTTCTGCTGGGCCGTGGGGCGAGTACGGATGCTGCGACGGGGACGGGGACGGCGGCCGGCGGCGACAGGGACGGAGAGCGCATCCAGCGGCGTGGGACTAGGGGGGAGGAGGTCCAGGTGAGGGGGCTAGTCGCCGGCGACTAGAGCGGCTGGGGCGAGGACGCGGTGAAGAAGAAGAGGAAGAAGTCAACGCGGGGGAAGGGGGCTCGAGGAACAGATCTGACGGCTCAAGCTCGCGGATCGGACGGCTGGGCCTTGACCGGCCCAACGATTGGGCCGGTGCGCCGGCACAGATCACTGCCCAAAAATAAATCGAAGAGGATATCAGGAACCCCAATGCGGCGAAACTGCTAAATAAGAGCCGCCGTACGGATCTCACGCGTCGTCACTGTCTCTGAGCCGGTACAAGGGTGCAGTAATTGTCCCAAAATTTTCCGCTGCTCCACGTCGGTGTTGACCAGACTTCAAGTCCTGAGGGAATAATTTATTATTGCTGCTACTTTTTTCGTTATGTGAAAGATACAGATAAGAATACTGTTTCATTACATGAAAGCAACAAGTTCAAGGTTTTCAAGTACGGGGGCATCTTCGACTCATACGTGAACTAAAGCCAGAATCGTTTCTTTCCTTTGGTCAAATACGATTGGTCCACGCCCCAAGGAAACTACCAGGAGACTGGGACAAGAAATATGGAAGAAAAATTACTATGGACGTAAACTCCCGGGACTGACCACAATCCAGAAGTGGGGAAGGACTCCACCGCCGTAGCCTGACCTCGCAGAACCGCCTCCTCGGCTTATCTCCGTTGAGCCGGCCCGGAGCCGCTCCTCCGCCATGAGCCGCCCCTTCGCAGGACGTCTTTCCAGCCCCGCGGCACCAACGTTTTTCCAGCCCGCCGCCGGCTCAGCCGTGCCTTGCCATGGAGCCGTCGTGGCCTCTCCTTGCCTCTGACCCGGTCTGCACTTCTGCTGAGCCGCCACAGGCTCCGCCTCCATTGTGGCCTACTCCGAGGTCTTGTCTTCATCATGGCCTACTCAGAGTCGCCAGTTCCCAAGCCGTCGGCTGCCGTCCACAAATCGCCGCAAGCACCACCACTTGGAGCCGCCGTGGCCCGGCCTGTGAGCCGCCTCAGCTGCCGCGTGGCCTCTGTTGCGAAGTCGCCGCCGCAACCCTCCAATCCACACCCGCGACCCGCCTGCCAGGTCGACCCCGACCGTGCCTGCACCTTGCCTCGCCTTGAGCCGCCTTAACCCGTGCTGCTCTTGTCTTCACGGCGAACCACCTCCATGCGCCTGCGACGCCCGAAGCTGCCCGCATTGGGCTGGTCGTGCCAGACCGGTCCACCTCCTCTGCTCTAAAGCTGCCGCCCCTGCTGCGCTCCGGCCTAGAGCCGCCACCCTCCTCTGATGTGCCTGCCTCGCACTGGCCTCAGAGCCGCCACGCTTTGCTCCGATTTCTGCACTGCGCTGAGCCGCTGACCCGCCGGCTCCTTTTCTACTGTGCCGCCGAGTGACTCGCCAACCTCGCCCTGCGGCCTGCTTCAAAGCCGCCGTCGAGCCTACGCGCCCCTGCCTTCAGGGCATCTCCACGGCCTCGCACCGCCTCAGTCTGAGCCGCCGTCCGCCTCACTGGAACAGGAGAGCCGCCGCCCGATGCGCTCAACTTGCCACCAAGCTACCCCGCGCCGGCGGGCCTCCTGGCGACGAGCAGCCGCCCAAGAGCCGCCCTCGCCGGAGCAGGTGTCGTCGTGTCGAGCCGCTGGTTCTACCGTAGTCAACCCGCTTTGCTCCGTTTCACGGCGGGCCTCCACTGAGTCGCCGAACTCCATGGCTGCACGCCGCCTGCTCTGAGCCGCCTCCCTTGCAAAGCCTTAAGCCGCTACTTCCGCCTCGGCAAGATACCACAAGCACAGGGACGGATTCTGCCTCTCTCTCAGAATCAACGCCGTCGGTCAGCGCCTCCGCCCAGCGCCCTTTGCCGCCTTACCTCATCTTCAGCTGCGAGCTGCCCGCTGTGTCTCGCTCCAGTGAGCCGCCATCTCGAATCGCTCAAACTCGACGTCGTCGATGAGCCGATGTCACCATAGCCTTGTTGAACCGCCACCTCTGTCGATTGTGACTCCGCTTCAGGTCAGCATCGTCAACCCGCAACCTCGGGCTGCTCCGAGTTGAGCCGGATCTCTGTTGCAGCCCGCCTCATCCCCGGCTTGCGCGGCCAGCCCGCCTCCCTGTCGAGTCGCCGCTGTGGCCACGGCCGGCTTGCTTCCAAGTTCCACTACAGCAGCAAACGAGGAAAGATGCTCTTGGTCCTAGTCAGCCTAACCCCCCTGAACAACACTCATGTTCTATCCCAAGTGAAAAAGATACGTGCATGTTTCTCCTTCGATTCAGAGCTTTGCATTACAGAGACCCTGTGTTCAACCCTTACTAAGTATGGGCATGCCGATGCATTTTTCACCATCAAGCACAGACTGTCTCATACTACAAGCCGCTACACCCGGAGCCGTCCATGAACGTTGACCCGGACTCGTCTTCAAAATCGCGTCTCACGCCCAAGTCGCCATCGCCTTCGCAAGTCGCCGCCGCGGCCACTTCGACCGGACGCCCAGCACTCTTCCGTTCACCTGCTTCGCGCTGCTCCGGGTCGTCTGCACCATCGCTGGGCCCTGGTTCCGCTGCACCGAGTTGCCTCGCGGCCATGGACTCGTTTCCACCGACGTTAAACCGCAGTGTTGACTCGCGCTTGCGGCCTTAGCTTCACCGGTGGGTCTCCGCAGTTACGGTAACGGTCTTGAGCCGCCGCTTCCGCGGGCCACCATCTTGAGCCGCCCGCTGCTCCTGCTGCGAGCCACCGTTTCCGCGGCCTTCCCACGCCGGCATCACCAAGACGCCCCGGTCCGCTTCTTTTGCTCCAAGCCACCGGCCGCCGTCGAATCTCCATCTTCACAGCTGTGCTCCCACTCCCGAACCAAATTAGAGAGAGGGAGGAGGCCAATTTTTTCCTCAAGTCGACCCGCCGTTCCGCGCGGCAAAGTCGTCGGATTCCTCTGTTACCATGCCTGCAGGCCCGAGCCACCGAACTGCTCCGCGCTCCTCAAGCGTGGTGCCCATCCTATGTGCTCGCGTTGCTGTCCCCTGGGCTCCCATCCCTGCCTGGTCATCGGGGTGCGCGGCCGGGCCCGCGCACGCGTCGCACCCAGCCGACCGCCCAGCGCTGAGCCGCCCCCGATACCTGTGAGTCGGCCTCACCCCGTATAAACGCCGCTTCTGCCGCAAACAACCATGGTCGTCGCGCCACCATCTGCAAGAGCCGCCATTTCGGTTTTCGGGCCTTGCCTCAGCCGGCCTTCTGCCACTACGCCGAGCTGTCTCCTCCGTTACGGCCGCGTGCCAAACCCTCGCCATGGAGCGACCTCGAGAGCCGGACAGGACTCCACCGGCCATGACCCGGATTCGCCTTCACCAAGCCGACCCGGGTTCGCCTTCGCCGAGTCGCCACCGTGACCCGCCCGGCCGCAGGCCTCACTCCCCCAGCCACTGCGCCGAGCCATTCTGGCAAGCCGCGGCCGTAACCCGCCGGCGCGTTTTCTGCTGCTACAAAGTCGCCTGTTTTGAGCCGCCCTGTGGTTGGCTGGCCTCGTCTCTGCTCCTGCATCCTCGCCTGCTGGTTGAAGGAAAGGATAAGCGGGGACTGGAAAAAAAAAGTCGGCATCACCCCACAGCTGATAATTTCTGGCAAGACATCTCAGGTGATGTCTATCTAAGTATATTTTCTTAAAACTTATCATTTCTATCAAAGAACAATTACTTTGGTTTATATATTTTCATATGCAAGACAAATTGTCTACTGCAAAGATGACCATCATGTCATAGAGTTTGCTGAATAACTCATACCGGGAGTATACCACGAGTGTTGCAAGGATCATCAACTTGTCACCTTTGCCTCCAGCTTCAACATATTTTAGCCTTTCGCTATTCAATTATATGCCGGTTCGTATCACGGTCAAGTATGGAGAGTCTCAAGCCAACTCCTCGAGTAGTCTTAAGACTCGAGGCCTACAATGACATGACTCGGCGGAATTGGCCAGTCTCAGTGAATTCAAGAAGCCCGGATCATTGAAGGGAAGATAACCCGATCCCGGAGGCTACTGCCATATTAATGAAAATTTAAAGGCCATCAGAGCATTTCCGGCTTGAAATGAAGGATTCCGGTTTAAAATCCGGCTCAAGAGAAATCTCTCTCCTACCATGTTCTGAGCTCTCAATATCCGGTTTAAAATCCCGGTTCAAGAAGAATTCATCTCTCGCAAGTTCCGAGTTAAGATTGCCAAAGAGAACTTGCTGCCATGATGCGCGGTTCAAACATGGTATCCTGTCTTATTGGTTTATCATATTATTAATCAGTTGGGGGCTTCCAGTTCAAACATAGGTGTATTCACCAAAGAAAACATAGCGTTACTACCCTCTTGACCGAATATGTCACTTGGGGGCTTCCTGTTCAAACATAGGTGTATTCACTAAAGAGAACATAGCGTTACTACCCTCTTGACTGGGTTATCTTGTTCAAACATAGGTGTATTCACCAAAGAGGACATAACCCTTCTGGGTTATCCTGCCTGTATGCCAGCTACTTCTCCATCAGGTAATCCTGATTGACCCGCCGAACTCTTAACAGTCAATCTTTTAAACAAGACCCTGAACAAGATCCTGATTGACCCGCCGAACTCTTATCATGTGAGGGCACGGCTTACAGATAGCGAGGATGAACCCAGGCTATTAAGCCGCCTTCATTGAAACTTGGTTAAACCTGCCTGTTTGCATGATGCTACTCCCACCTCGTGTACTCTCGATAAGTCAATCTTTAAACAAGACCCTGAACTTATCCAGGTTAAAACATCGATTGGGTCATGTGAGAGCCGGCTTACAGAAAGCGAGGATACTCCAGTGACTATCATGCTAGTTTCATTGAAGTATTATCTTATCATACACATACATCATCATATATTGCATCATACATTGCATCATCATTACATCATCATAGCATGCATCATATGTGCATGGATATACTGGTTTAAATGGCAGGAATCGGTTTTTAGGCCGGGTTATATTATTCAAATCTTTAATAGCCAACATGGCTGGATTTTTTATTATGGTTATGAATAACCAGTATTATGATTGAGGTTTTCAAAGCCTCTCCAGAGTAATGGCTATTATTTCTTCATTCAAGAATACCAGCTCGTAACAAGGAGTATGGTTCAATATTGATATTCAAGGCATTCAGCAATATCATACAGACAGTGGATATGATTTATTTACAATGGAAGGGATAGTCCCGAGTCGCTGCAGGCTTACGACCCGGCACTTGGGGGCTACATTATTCAAATCATGATTATACCAAATATGGAAGTCCCATGTCGCTGCAAGCATGCACCATGATACTTGGGGGCTAATGCAAGGTCATTTTTTACTTGCCTTATTGAAGACCGGACTTATCACATTGTAATGAGCAGGCCCTTGGGGGCTGCCAATTGCTCCTGTCAAAATTTCAAGGTACACAAGCTTTAAATCCATTATATTAAAGGGTCCACTGCTCAGTTGGTAGAGTACAAGGCTCTTAACCTTGTCGACGTGGGTTCAAGCCCCATGGTAAGGGTTACATCATATGATGTTATTTTCATTGAAGAATATACAAAGTCCCTGCTCATTATTACATGATGACCCGGCCCTTGGAGGCTACACTGGTTGAAAGTTTTTATGAGCATAAGGCAATTACAAGTCCCAAGTTGCTGCAAGCATGACAACCCGGCACTTGGGGGCTACATATGTGGGATATTCAGTTTTGACTAGTAACTGAGATGAACAACTTGGATTTCTTCAAGGTTGCAACATTTATATTAAAGCAAGTCTTAAGCTGTTACTACGCTCCCTTCTTAAAACTTGGGGGCTACAAGTGATACGCATATAAGGGAGGTATATTTTCAAGCTTGATGATTAACAACAATTATGACCCGGTGCCATCAATATTTACAAGGCAGATTGTAAGCCGACAGATTGTAAGCCGGCAGATTGTAAGCCAGATTATAAGTCAGATTGTAAGCCGACAAACAGTTATAAGTCGGATTGTAAGCCGGCAGACAGTTATAAGCCAGATTGTAAGCCGGCAGACAGTTATGACCCGACAAGTACTTAGTCATGAAAATGAGTCGCCTGGAGTTAAGAAGCCCAAGACGTTAAGAAGCCCGTGGTGAGAAGCCCATGAAGAGAAGCCCGTGAAGAGAAGTCAGAATAGTTTAAGTCCTAATCCGAGTTGGACTCTACATGTAACCCGCCCCTTCAACTTATGTAAGGAGGGGCAGGGCACCCCAAGAGGGACAGGTTGAATAATCGTTAAGGCTAGACACACCTAGGAGAGCCGGAGATACGGTGACTCCCTCATGATGATAATTAGACCTAGCCACAAACAACATGTAGGGTTGTTACCGGATGATGTTTCCCGGGGCCCAAAGTTGTCTAAACCCTTGTCTTGTGTTGCGTCTCTCGATTCCGATCAACCCCTCTCAAGCTACCAGATAGATGCGTTGGCCTCATGACTAAGTCCTCTCACTAGGACATCTGCCGTGACAATTCCACGACAACTCCTTTATGCTTTCCAGAAAATTCTACATCATTTCCGATCGACAATATGTCATTCATATATACTTATCAGAAAGGTTGTAGTTCTCCCACTCACTTTCTTGTAAATACAGGCTTCACCGCAAGTCTGTATAAAACTATATGATTTGACTAACTTATCAAAGCGTATATTCCAACTCCGAGATGCTTGCACCAGTCCATAGATGGATCGCTGGAGCTTGACATTTTGTTAACACCTTTAGGATTGACAAAACCTTATGGTTGCATCATATACAACTCTTCTTTAATAAATCCATTAAGGAATGCAGTTTTGTTATCCATTTGCCAGATTTGATAAAATGCGTCAATTGCTAACATGATTCGGACAGACTTAAGCAGCGCTACGAGTGAGAAAATCTCATCGTAGTCAACACCTTGAACTTGTCGAAAACCTTTCGCGACAAGTCGAGCTTTGTAGATAGTAACACTACCATCAGCGTTCGTCTTCCTCTTGAAGATCCATTTATTCTCAATGGTTTGCCGATCATCAGGCAATTCCACCAAAGTCCATACTTTGTTTTCATACTTGGATTCTATCTCAGATTTCATGGCCTTAAACCATTTTGCGGAATCTGGGCTCATCATCGCTTTCTCATAGTTCGTAGGTTCGTCATGGTCTAGTAACATGACTTCCAGAACCGGATTACCGTACCACTCTGGTGTGAACCGTACTCTGGTTGACCTATGAGGTTCGGTAGTAACTTGATCTGAAGTTTCATGATCATCATCATGAACTTCCTCACTAATTGGTGTAGAGATCACTGGAACTGATTTCTGTGATGAACTAATTTCCAATTCGGGAGAAGGTACAATTACCTCATCAAGTTCTACTTTCCTCCCACTCACTTCTTTCGAGAGAAACTCCTTCTCTAGAAAGGATCCACTCTTAGCAACAAAGATCTTGTCTTTGCATCTGTGATAGAAGGTGTACCCAACAGTTTCTTTTGGGTACCCTATGAACACTACAAAAAAAGACACTTCCGTGATGATACGTGTTTGCCACAGTAGGTCACGTTTTCTGTCATGCATGTACATCCATGACAAATTTATGATAGAATCAAGATAGTCATACCTGTGCTGTCGTAGAAGTGTTCCATGACATTACCAAAATTATCATCATGGAAGTGTAAACTTCCATGATGATAAATCGCGCGTCATAGAAGTGCTTTCGTCAAGGGTGACCGACACGTGGCATCCACCGTAACGGGACGCCGTTAAGCTATCGGGTCTAGTTTTGGATCCGATAACCCGTTAACAGCCCGGACCAATGGGAATTTTCCACGTGTAAAATTCTCATTGGCTGGAGGAAACACGTGTCGGCTCAATGTTCGGACAGATGTCATCCACTCATTGGACAGGAGGCGCCTATGATACGTCGACACATGGCATGGCCCAACAGAGGCCCATTCCGGTGAAAAGGCCGGCCCATTTGACTTGGTCAAAATGTAACGGGTCGGCCCACGAAAAGCCTGTTAACGGCCTGTTCGTATATAGCCCATTTACGGCTCGCTTACTACCGGCCCGTTACAGCCTATCGGAATTAAGCCTAGTAGCTTCATCTGGGCTGTCCAATATGATTCCATCCCGTTGGAACTTCCAGCCCATGTATGGCCCATGATGTCTTTCGGCCCATATGAGGCCCTTTGTAACTCTCGGCCCATTAAAGGCCCGGGATGAAACTGGCCCATAATGAACAGTGTATCGCTTTATACCCATTAACGACCCATTATTCCGTCGGCCGTTTCCAGCCCGTGTTAACTTTTGGCCTTCTAAGGGCCCATTTATTCTTGGGCTCATTTCTAGAATTCGGTTAGATACGGTCCGTTACTGGCCTGTTCCGTTTGTGGGCCAAATACAGCCCGTGGTTACATTCGGCCCGTTTGTGGCCCGTTAACCCGTTGGGCTGTTTTCATAGCGTTATCAAATACGGCCTTTTAACGGCCTGTTATGGTCCACGAATAGTACGACCCATGTTTGGCGAAATGATTATACGGCCCGTAGAAGGCCGATAGATCCTATGGCCCGTAGAAGGCCCATGGATCATACGGCCCGTAGAAGGCCCATGGATCATACGGCCTGTAGAAAGTCCATGGATCCTACGGCCCGTAAAAGGCCCATGGATCCTACGGCCTGTAGAAGGCCCATGGATCCTACGGCCCGCACGAGGCCCATGGTTACAATAGTCCGTGTGTTGCCATGATTATTGTGGCCTAGTTACCAAAACTAGGTTATTCTAGCCACTAAAAAAACGCGGAAAAGGAACTGCAGTGACTACAAGAAAACAACTAAACAAGACAATAAGGAAATAAATAAGCAAGCAACTAACGCTAGCCTATTACAGCTATTGCACATATTACATCCACTTGGCATCAAAGTTTGCCACCAGTGCAAATATAGGGAACAAAGCAGCATATTACATACACTGGCCGTCAAAATTGGCCACCAGTGCAAATAAACGCAGCAGCAAAACAAGTCCATAACTGAAACAACTTCAGAAGAGCTCAAGAAATGTTATCCTGTGTATCCACCATGCTGGCAATAAGCTTAGCAAGCTTATTAGCTTTGTCCTGTTTGGCGCTAAAATCCTCCAATGCTTGTTGTTGCACCAGAAAGTATGCATCTGAATGCTCCAGGGACTTCCGCAGTCCTTCCGCTTCTTGTCACAGCACAGCTGATCGATGTCTTTCAGCTTGTAGTTGAGACTCAAGAAACCGAACTGATTCAGACAGTGAGTTTGAATAGCTTGTGCAAGTGGTAGTGGCCAGTAACTCGAACAGTAAACCAAGACAGGACTTTGGGGTTGCCTCACTGTCTTCAAGATAGTTTTCCTTAGCTGTTTTATCTGCTTTGTTGGAGACCAACAAGGATGTCTCACGATCCTGAACCTTATGTGTATTACTTCCTTTATCATTGCTTAATAAGGCACTCTTCCCCAATATTCTGTCAGCATTCTAAAAGAAGAAACAAGCAGACACATAACAGGTTTAGCATGTACTAGTATATGAAACTCATTTCGGTGAACCAGTTCATTAGTAAGGTGGACAAGATTAAACTACCAAGTCTTCTATTGCCAAGTAGTACATTATAAAAGCATCAAACAAACATATATCTATGTCCTATGGTCACTGCATTGTCTTGCCAAATCAAAATAGAGACACGGTTCAAATCATATCAGTTCAAGAGAAAGCAGCACTGAAAGAATACAAAGCGTGGGAAACTAAACGGCACAACAAGATTTCAGATGGGTACCACGGGTCTACATGTACAACAACACTATTGGCCCTGTTATGATGCTAGTAATGTGCATGATATGAGTAGTCAACTGTATACACAATTGAAATTGAAATCAACAGAGCTATTTATAAGAGCAAACCTGTTAAAGAAACATGCGTAAACATACCTGTTGTGCCATTGGAGTTTCCATTGGATAGTTCAATTTAAAAATAAGTTTGTATGAGTAAATACAGTGATACAAGAGCAAAGCAGTATGCACGATAGCAATGGAATCTTAAATGAGAACAGTTGTTCTTCAGGTTTAAGCACTTGTTCTACATGAACAGAGTACAGTAAGACGCAAGCATATAGTACTTAAAATAAAATGAGCTCATAGACCTTACCACATTCTTGGTTCGGGACCAGTAAAGAACAAGGCGTTCCCAGTCATCGTCCAGTAAATGTGTCTCAGGAGAACGTAAGGGAATTTGATGAGTTTCTTTGCCAGTGAAGTACGTTTTCTTCAGGTAATTCCGATACTGCCACCAAGCATTCTTGAAGATAGCAGAGGTATTAGCACAGGTTACCTCATCCTGAGTTTCCAAATCGGTCCTTCTCTATAGAGAAAAATGGGAAAATTTGCTGTATTATAACCATCATGGAGGTAGAATGTATGGGACAAAGCAAAGTAATTGCCATGAATAACATTACTTACACATAACTCCTGGACAAACACCTGCAACTGGCATTTTCCTTCATCTTCAGTATAATATTTCCATGATGGGAAGATACGCACATAGGATTTAACAACATCAAATGCGATAGATGCTAAACTATGAATGGCTGGTTGTGCTTCCTCCACAGGAATAGGTGTACTAACTGGTGGAGTTGGGGTTCGCCGTGGTAGTACTGGCGCTTTGGGCACTGGAGCTGCCTTACTAACTGCTCTTGTTTGGGAGCTCTGTGGTGGAGATGGTGCTGTGTCAACAGGAACTGGGTTACTATCTGCTGGGGTTGGGGTTAGATTGGGTGAAGCTGGTTCTCTGTCCATCGCAGTAGGGGTAAAATCTGCGAGAGTCTGGGTTATGTGTGGTAGGGCTGGTTCTCGTGCATGTACAACCGGGGTGCTATCTCCACCAAGAGGTAGCACTGTTTTATTTGAAGACCGTGTTTTTACTCCGCTAGATACTGCCATCACCCGCTCCAATTCAAATGGCTGATAAACAGGAAACATAATTGAATGTACAGACATTGTATGAGAGACAGATGCAATAGATAGTGTGGAAAAAAGAGGGCATTAATAATTGACATGTATATTGTTTAACTAAAACGGATAGCATGACATAATTTCACATATATGATGTCTATCTAAACTGGATAGCATAGCATAACATAATTCAAAGATATGATGACTAACTAAACAGGATTGCATGACATAATTCACATACATGTTATCTAAGTAACCAGGATCGCATGATTTAATTCACATATGTGATTTATATGCTAAGCGGAGAGCATTCGCATATATGATGTCTGAACTAAGAACATGGTGTTGAATATTGTGTATATGATGTCTAAACTATGCAATGCAAGACACCATATGCATGATATGAGCAGTAGAACCGTGCCAAGTTAGAGCATACACCTAGGTGGGGGAATAGGACTGGTCATCTATCTCTGAATCCATCTCTGAGGAGCTATCGGGACCCAGCAAGAGATCCGCTTCGACAGGTAGCACTGTCTGCTCTGAAGGCCTTGTTTTCACTCCAGATTTTTCCATCACCCACTCAAATGGCTGATTCACAGGAAGAGTAGTTTAATGTACAAACATTGTCGACAAATGGAAATTTAATGAAGAAAAGGATGGGCTAGCATAATTTCCATATATGATATTCAAACTAAACAGGTGGCATTACAGAACATGTCTAAACTAAGCAAATGACATATATGATGTCGAAAGTAGGCACTGCAAGGCAACATATGCATGATATGACTAACAACATCATGCCAAGTTAGAGCAAACACCTTGGGGGTAAATATGAGTGGTCAGCTGCGTCTGAATCTGCCTCAGAACAGTTATCTTCATCTGGATTACAATCTGGAGAGGGGGGAGGGTTTGCCATTGAACCTACCATGGAGCGATGTCTGCATGACATTGTATTGCCGCGCAAAACTCTTCTCTTTTTCTCTACATGTTCAGCATGACTGTGTACAATATCTGACATGCATACAAAAAAATATAGTGAGATTATGTAAGGAGAGCATGCAGAAATCTAGAGTAATGGTAAAATCTAGAGTAATGGTAACAACCAGTGGATGGATCCAAAAATAATGATAGCAGGCTGATGATTGCTTTAATTTAATAAAAAAACAGATGATGATTGCTTTACTATTTGTTTGCCACCCAAGATGAACAACATAGGCATACCCTAGGTGAACCAGATATTAGACAGAGATACTATTCATTGCTGCCTCGATATGTGCCCCACAACTAATTTAGAACTCAAGTTTGAACATCAATTTGGACCTGACTTGGAGTCTAAGAGGTGAACAGGACAATAAAGTAGCAGGTAATATTAAGCAATGCATAACATAAGCAGAAACAAAAGAGTGCGACCTCTCTTGTGGACCCGTGTACTCCTCAGGTTCATCTGCTGAGTCGATGATGGTGATGCCATTGCGGTGGGTGCCGGCGGCAGGGAAGGAGATCTGAGGCGGCGAAAGACGGTCAGGAGTCGTGATGTCTGGTTTGGTGGATGCTTCTGTCGATGGAGCAGCTCAGGTGAGGTGGACGACGTCGCGGCAGGAGCAGGACAAACCACACAAAGTTTTCTTCGACACCTACCTGTAACTGACGTAATTCTGTAAGGGCTCATTTGGC
Organism: Triticum aestivum; assembly: GCF_018294505.1. Lineage (NCBI taxonomy): Eukaryota > Viridiplantae > Streptophyta > Magnoliopsida > Poales > Poaceae > Triticum > Triticum aestivum. Next base: position 38,326,851 of record NC_057811.1, on the reverse strand, counting down.
TTGCATGATTCTAAAAACGCAGGGATAGGAGGAAAAACACCGGAATAGGATAGGAATGCACATGGGAAACAGAGCATTTGTGAACACAGGATTTCTGTCAACTTGGGTGTTTGGTTCACAGGAAAAGGAGGAGCAGAGGAATGCAAAGAAACATGGCCAAAATAAAGTGAAACCATATGAAAGCGTGTACAGTTAGAATGTTATTCTGCCACTAATGCACTTGGTCTTGTTTTCATGCATAGGATTTTGAAAAGTAGGTCCAGGTGGATGTTTTGCTCCATTCCTTTCAACAAAATGCATGAATAATTGAATAGTAGAGTGCCATAGGAAAATTTCCTATTGCTATGTTTTTCCGTTGAACCACAATAGCCCTAATGGATCGACATGAATGTAGAGTAATAAGTGATGCGACAAGTGTACAACCTCTTTGCCGTAGCCGTGTCGACCTCAGCATCATTGGGTTGGTCGCTGAAGAAGTTGAGGCAGAGGTGGCTGTCGGAGGTGTGGAGGAAGATCTGAGGAATCTGTAGACGGCGTCCAGGGCACTGCTCTGTTGTGATGGATCGTTCCATCCTTGGAGCAGCTCCGGTGAGCCGTAAGACGTCAAGGCTGAAGCAGCACAAGACATACATTGTTAATCTCAAGTGGGATTCTAATAGCATCTCCAATAGATGATGTAAAATGCATTACCAAAAAGTGATAGATGTAAAATTTACATCACCAAAAACCACCTGACTACAACAGATGAGGTAAAAACTATTGACTCTGAACTTAACTGTCAAAACTAAAATTTACTGAGGAATCTGAATGTTACTGTCGAAACGGAACACAATGGTAGCAGAGAGGCACTTCACATGGGATAGTTTAGGGAGGGCCTGCAGTTCATCTTCAACCTGCACCCCCTGAGCCGCCAGCCACCACCGGCCGAACCCCGCGCCGCCTCGCCACCCCGAAACAACTCCCCACCGCCGGTCCGTCGCCGCCTTGCCGCCCCGAAACAACTCCCCACCTTCGGTCCGCCGCCGCCCCGGCCAGCCCTCAAGCCCCACCCCCCTCGCGCCAAGCTTTTTCTCCGGTGATCCCCACGCCACCGCCCCCCCCCCCACCACTGGCGAGCAGCATCCCACCCAGCCCTAAGATAGATAGTGGGGTACCTCTCCGGCGAGCCCCCCTCCCTCCTGCGGGTGGTTCTTCCTTAATTCCGGCAAGACCCACCACCCCCTGAAAATTGACTGACCCAAAAGTCGATTCAGTCGACTGAAGTGTCGCTAGATCGGAGCAGAGCAGCAGCACGAGCGAGGGGGAGAGCGGCAGCGTGAGCAAGCGGGCGAGAGCCCGCGAAGCAGCAGCAGCGCGAGCGAGCGAGCGAGAGCCGGAGCAGCAGCAGCTGGGCGAGCGAGCGAGCGAGAGCCGGAGCAGCGGCATCAGCGCGAGCGACCGAGCGACAGCCAGAGCAGCAGCAGATCCGGCTGGTATGGACGCCGCCGCCGAAGGGGCCTCGCACTGGGGAGAGCCGCCGTGGAGATTCGCCTGCGGCGCCGGCTTTGAGGTAGCCGCTCCATGGGGGTGCGGGATGGAGCACCGTCGGCGCCGTGAGGTCGAGTTAAGGAGAAGGTGCGATGCGATGAGTGTACAACCTCTTTGGTGGCGCCGAGTAGGCCTCGGCTTCGTCCTAGGAGTCGGTGAGGATGCTGCGGTTCCGGTGGAGCAGGTTAAGGCGGCGCTATGGGGATGGAGCAGCCGCGATAGACGAGGCGATCGTCGGAGCAGCTCCTTGGAGGTGGAGGACGGGGCGGCTGAACCGGCGGGATGACGGGATGGACGACGGATCCTCATCCGGGGAGGCGGATGAGGGACGTTGAGCTGTTGCGGTGGACGACGTCGTCGGGGAAGAGGCTCCGGCTGGGCACTGGTGAGGTGCCGGACGGAGGAGGGTGGGGTTTCACGGCTGGAGCGGAGAGGTTATAGCGGCCAGATTTCGAATGGCGAAAAGGAGGCGATGGGAGGGGAAACCATGACTTAGGGACGCGCTTGTCCAAAATGTAGGGTGTGTTACAAAAGTACCCCCACCGATTTGAACTAGCGGCCCTTTCGGCTCAGGGTTAGAAGGGGGATTTCGCGTGTTGGGATTTGGCAGCTGGAGGAAGTTTTCGTGCGCGTTGTAATTTCGGGATAGCAAGGCACGGGTTGTGAAGGCGCCAGTTTTGGGAACACGATATCGGAATTTTCGGGATATAACAAGGCACGGGTTGAATTTTAGGGACAAGCCTAACGTGTAATATTGTACTTGTACGTACCAAATCAAGTCGCACTTCCCTCAATGAAAAAAACAAAAAAATAAAAACTATTCACACCACACAAAGAGAGAGTCTTGTCCCGTTTTACTATACAAATGCTATTCAAAGGTACACAAAGAGAGAGTATGAATCCATGTTATGTCCAATTAAATTTTTTCGCTGCCTGTATAATGCATGTAACCTACTCATACTAACATTTTAGTGCATTCCAAATGTTTGTACTACCGCTGCAATTCAAACTGAATTTGAATTCGTTTCTCTATTTCAATAAGAATCTACAATCATGATTGTTGCCAACTTCAACCATCATTCGTGTATTACCTTAACAACACACCACATGATTACTATAGAGATAGATATGAACTATGTGTACTATATGAACTCGAATTCAATCTTTTGAATACACTAGATGTTGATTCCAAATAATAGTACATTTGATGTACTAACTATATATTCATAATCTAAACCATGTTCCATACGTACACCGTGTTTATCACACAAAGTATAGTGCCCCGCCCCCTACATTATGACAAGTATTTAGCCCTGAGCTGCAAAAGCCACACATTAGCCCAAATTATAATCAATGTTCTATATATTATATGTAGTACTAGCAAGATGCCCATGCGTTCCACGGAACATCAACATGATCAAGGGGAGGCCTTATTTGCAAATATGGAGAGGGGTGTGGGTATCTTTTTTCAAAATTGCCATAGTTTCCTTCCTATCCGTCAGATATAAATCGGACGGCCTATATTGCAGGATGGCAGGCACACCATCATCAACAACTCTGTTTTTTATAAGAGTAGAGATAAAATATATTATATGTAGTATAACATGTTCATAACCACACCATGTGTATCACCGTTATATATATTCACGCATGCGTCGGTTTAAAACACTATGATAAATTCTTCAAATATCCGAATTCGCTTTTTATAATGAATTATGATCTCTATTCGTCTTTTACACCCACACAATCCTCTTATCTTTGTAGCTAGCGCTAACTTTCTCTCGTGCATGCACACGCCCGCATCCCTCTCACCCTCCCTCAGCATTCTCTAGCTCATCGCGCAAATTCGTCTTTTCACTTTAGGTCGTTCACCCACGGTGTGTGTAGGCCCCCCAGCTCCTTCTTTACGGCACACATCGATCGATATGCCTCTCTAGCCAGGTGTGCCTACCACAAACACAAGCTTCCCCTCTTCTCTTCTCACCGTCCATGCCTCACTCCCACCACTCTTTTCATCGATCTCGTACTCGCACACTCCTTCCCCCTCGATATAGTATGCCTCTCGCACCACCTCTTAGATGCATCCCTCTCTCTCTATCCTTCTCCCCTGGCCTTATTTGCTTCTAACACATACATGCATGTATACCGATCGATCTCCCTACATATACCTAGGTCGACTTTAACTATTTTACCCCCACCCATCGATCGACGTACCTCACAAGTTATGTCTCTCCTTTCTTTGACAGAGGATGATTGATCTTCCTATGTAGTTATGTCTGCTTACCACAGCCATATCGTCACCCCTCATCATTCGTGCATGCCTCCTGACCCGTCTCTCACACGCACGCGCACAGACAGGCAGCCATCCCCTCTCTTATTGATATTGCAGGCGTGCCCTCCGTTTGTCTAGCAAGCCTCTCCCACCATTTGTTAGAAGCAACTCCACTACCACCCCCTCCAACACTCTAGCTCTGTCTCTCTCCCAACCTTATTCCTCTCCCACACATATGCATGGATGCCGATCGATCTCCCTTAATACATAAGGTAGGCCTCTCTCCTCCTCCACACATATACCAGCCATTGGACCTCTATAGTTAATAAGGCCTCCCCCCCCCACCACACACCGATAGTCGAGCGCTGTAGGTAGGTATCCATGCCACAAAGACAAACTGCACCTGTCCCCTCTCATGTTCCAGTAGGCCAGCCACCCTATATCTTTGACGTGGGCACACACAAATTCGACGGCACTCTTTATCGATCGCGCGCGCACACACACACACATCATCCCTCTCTTCGATTCTATGGATACCTCAAGCCGATGATACCTCCACTCTCTTCTCGTGATCGCCCCCTCTATATATATGATATATCCAGGTCTCTATTTTCACACACATTGCATATGTTACATTTTTTGATTGACACCCCCCCCCCAAAAAAAAACACTCACGAACCCACACACTATATCTCTCTACGTTTGTATCTCTCTCACAGAACCCCACGTAGGTGGTGTACGTACACGAAGAGAATAGGTGCACGTACTCATGCTTCGTGCCCAGCCACACCTGCGCGGGTTCATGGTGGAGCTCATTTTTGTACGAAATGGCAGCCCACGTGCTAATTTGAACGCGTGTAGCGGTTGTTTACCTACGGAGGTCGTGTACCACGCGTGCACGAAACAAAGTTCGACTTGATGCGTTGGCGCGTTATTTTTAAATAAAGTTATATCGCTCAATGGCACGTACACAGAATATAAAATGATTTTTATGGAGAGAAAGGTAGTCCGCTCCACTATATACAATGGAGCCTGCCTGCCTGGGTTTGTCTCTCTGCAGAGTATCTCACACAAGGCGGCGGTGGCCTCTCTCTCTCACCGTTGGTCACTGATCCGGCCGCATCCCGTCCGCCGGCGGAAAGGGAGGATGTGCATCGTTTCTCCGTTCGATGGCGCCGAGGCAGCACGTCCCGATCTGCGGTACCCGCCGTTCTCTCTGACCAAGCTCCGGCGCGGTAGGGCCTACGCCACCTGCTCGCTGCCGCAGTATGGGCAGATCCCGCCCGCCGCCGCTCACCTAGTTACATCCCGACGACCCCCAGGTATCCCCTCCGGCCTTGCTCCACTGCCCGTCTTCCCACGTCGCTGCATGTGGAAATCTTGCATGTGGATCTAACATAGTTCTTTGCCCAAAACGTAGCTCGTCCGGCGTACTTTCCATATTGCAATCTCGTCCTCACACCGTTTTAGACAAACACAACCGGGTTGTTATCTTCCCTTAGGACATGGAATATGCTTCTTTTTTGTCGTCGCATGTGTCATCAACTGTTATTGGCCAGTAATTGTTTCCTTTCTACCTCTTTTTTGCAAACAGGGCTATCCATTTCACCTCGTTGCTATTGCGACCTTTTGGTGAACTGCACAAATCACTTTTTTCTTAAGAGTGTTTTGTGCAGTTGTACTAAAATGTCACACGCGCAACGTCTACATTTCAGTGCGACTGCACAAAGGGAGATTGGTTTTGCTCTATCCTCCTCATCCAACTCCGAGCCTAATCTTCTCCAACTATTTGCTTAATCTTCTCCAACTAGTTAGTCTTAAGAGAGACTGCAAAGGTGACCGGCTTCTATTTGTGTGTTTATTGTTTCAGCAGCAGTCCTCTATTATCATAATCACACTTAATATCTTTGGAACAGGGATGCTCAGCTCTATTTTAGTGGAGCTGCACAAAATGATCGGAATGTTGCATGCTCCAGACAGCTACTTTTTTCCCAACATGCCTTGTTGATTTAGGCAGAGCTGGGGGGACGTTCCTGCCAATGAAAGCATGGATCAATTTTAATTTAATACCTTCTCACAACTTTGTCTTCAGTTGTGATGTAAATATTAGCTCTGATCTGCTAATCATTGAGATGCATTAGCAAGGAAGTTAGTTTTTTATTGTTTCCGAAAGAGCATCGATGGCAAGACACACGAAACAAAAGCTGAAAGCTCAGAGCATTGTACAATTTCATGTTGCTGGAAAATTATTTGTATAATACGTCAATTATGTAAACAAATGCTGGAATCTTGATAGCATTGCCAGAAGCCACTTCAGCATCCGGGTCCATGTGCCATGCACAAAATAATAGTTCCCCCGTTCCTAAATATTTATCTTCTTACAAATTTCAAATGGACATATTTTAGAGTGTAGATTCACTCAGTTTGCTTCGTATGTAGTCACTCGTTGAAATCTCAAGAAAGACAAATACTCCGTAGTATATTTAAGAACGGAGGGAGTAGTGCACAACCGCATGGGAGACTCAGCCCGGTTGTTGCGCCGCACTAATAGTGAGTAGTAATGAGCAGTCAAATCATAAGCCCCACCTTTCCCACTGTAAGTTGCTCGGAAGAAGCAACCATCAATACGCTCGAAAGTCTCTCTGGTGGTGGAAATGCATGGAGAGAAATGCATCAGACTAGTCAAAGTGGGGAGTAACATAGAGTAGTAACATGCATATGTTACTAGTCTATGTTACTATCTCCACAGTGGGTAGTAACATATGTGTTGTGTCATGCATCACTTCATTTATTACGTTGTAGACTCATCTTTTCTTGATATGTGTGATGTTACAGTAACTAGCTATGTTACCACATGCCCCTCTTTCTTCATTAATTACATGCCACATCATCTATTTTGCCTAGATAAGTGTGATATTACCACCTATGTTACTCCCACTGTGGGTAGTCTCAGAATGAAGCGCGCCCTGTAAACTGTGACGGAGGGAGGAGTAGTACGAGGCCCTGTTTGGATCACCGTTTCTCTTTTGAATACACTTGTAAAAAATAAACACATGCGCCCGTCGTTTCAGTTCCGGCTGGAATTTGCACAGCGGCCAGTAACTTACAGGTGTAAGTTATACGCCTCCGTATTGAAATATAACCATTCCAAGCATGGCCTGAAGGTGCAAAACCAAGTACGCGTATGGCTAGTCGGTCAATGCACTTCCTCTTGGCATATCACTGACATGTGGGACCGGAGTGTGAGCAAACCAATCTCAATTGACGGCAAAATTGCCAATCCGCCGTTCCTTGAGAGAGACGAGGAGCGAGAACACACAGACGGGCTCACATGGAGGCCAAGATATATTCGAGCATGGTTGATCGATATCATCATTACATGTTCGATGTTTTTTAACACTACCATTGGGCTGTCGTTTTCCGCCCTTCTCCCGAATAAATGTGTACTTTATCAGAGATTAAAATAAAATAAGAGTACAGACACTCCACCATGCGGTTCTAGTAGTAGTACTACTCGTACAACTATAAACCTTGTGCTTGGCTCTTCGCCTCTTCGTGAAGTCGGACAATGATGGTACTCCGCATGTTGGGTACTACCGTGTATGCATGTGGCAATCTGACACTGAATGAACTGCTGCATGTGCACCGCCTGGGCGAGGGTAGGTTGCATTAGTCAAAAGGCGTAAGCGAGCTTCACCTTGTCCTGCAAGCTTCTCCTTGTTCTGCGAGTTGACGGGACACACCAAAAAGTAGTGCTAGTCTATACTCCCTCCTTTCTGGTTAATATGGCTTAATCTTTTTTGCGGGTAAATGAGAGAGCTTTATTCATATATAAGCATTCTTAGGACGATCAGCCAAGAGACTGGTCACTAGGAAGCGAGGTACCCCGCAAAAGAAGAAGAAGGAAGCGAGGTGTTTCATCAAGCCAGCTCTCAGCCACATTCAAAGTGCAGCAAGCACGGTTCTCACAAAGATGCGCCGCAAGGTTTGCTGACCTGTTTACATGCTGAATAAAAAAAAGAGGAAATATTACCGAGCGCTCCTATTTGTAAAAGGATCTGAGCCAGAATTAAGCAAGAATTGTGGCGAGTGTTCCATGCAATCAACTTCCATTATCACATGCGAGAACCCTCGAAGAGAACCAAACGTGTTGAAGATTCCTTTATCACATTTTTAAAATATAATAAGAGTGCAGACGCTCCTCCATCCGGTTCCTAGTATAGTATAGTAGATACCTCTATAGCAGTAGTACTAGTACTAGTAAACTTTGCGCTTGGCTGTTCGCCTCTTCGGGAAGTCGAACAATAATACTACTAGTACTAGTATAGTGTATATTTCTGGCAATCTGACACCGAATTAACTGTTGCACGTCCACCGCCTGAGCGTGGGAGAGCTTGCATTAGTCAAAAGTTTCTCCATGTCCTGCGAGCCACCGCGCGCAAACTTCTCGTGTCCTGCAAGCTTCTCGTCGTTCAGCAAGTTGACGGGACACAGCAAAGTAATGCTAGTCCATACTACCTCCTTTTCGGTTAATATGGCTTAATTTCAAATGAGATAAATACACTGTCTGTCACTGTATATTTGTAAAAATACAGTCAGTGGACTTCATAATACGCTCATTGCGCTCAATATATACATTTTCCGGTGTTTATACGGTCACTAGCTCACCCTGGTTGAGTATGTGTGTGCATGCACGTGTAGGTTGAGCACTTGAGCGTGACCGTGTGTGTTCCGTCGTGTGCTCGGACATGCATGCATCAGGGCGTCGCGCGCGTTTTTGCATCCATGTGTACGTGTGACTGTTGCATGCATGCACAAGGTTGTAGTCCTTTACATTCACATGTTCATAAGTCAATGCTTTGTCAAAACGTTGAATGCAAGGTTTAATCGTTCGTTGTTCACGCATGCATTCCCGATATTAATACGTTGGTAAAGACAATTTCTTGAGGAAAACGAGCCCATGAATTGAGTACAAAGGGGACCAATAAGCCAGGACGGAGGGAGTACCAGTATTGAACCGGAAGGAGGGAGTAGGTACTAGTAGTACAGTACTACGTAACAACGTGCAGTAACAAAATTCCTCTATGCGCATCATGTCTACTCACGTGTCATGCAAGAAAATAGAGATAAGTACAATGAGACTCAGGAACGATCATACACGTAGGGGGAGTACGTGTAGGGGCCACTAAGGAGCAGTCAAATCACACAGTAAGTTAGTCGGAAGAAGCAACCATCATTTCACTCTTCAATGACACGTACGCAATATAAAATGGTTGATATGGAGAGAAAAGAGAACCACTATATATACACTAGCAGGAGCCTAAGCTACAAGCCTGCTTGCTTGGGTTTCTCTCTTGACAAGCATAGAACGACAGTGGCCACACCGCTGGTCACATATCCAGCCTGATCTCGCCGCTGGGGGAAGAGAACAATGTTCTGCGTAGACGCGGTCGAAATTGGCGAGGGAGAAAACCCACAGTCGGTGCGTCCCAACCGCCCTTCTAGCTACAGCCCGACGTACCAGGTAGTAGTACATCTTCCTTTTGGAGCCGGCTTGCTCCACTACTGCAGCTCCCCACATAGCTCCATCTCCATGTCGATCTTTCTCTACTTCTACCGGCCTCTATTTGTGATGAATTTATGTCTCATGAACTAGTGCTAGTACTATTATTCTAATCACGCTTCTTCAATATCTTTGCCATCAGGGATGCTCAGCTCCATTTTAGTGGAACTACACAAAAGCATCGTATGACCCGAGGGTGCCAGCCGTCTTTCCTTCGACAGGTTCTACCTAGCCAGGAAATTATATCCTGTTTAGGGTTTAGGGTTTGAGTCGTAGTGACCCCATCAGTAGTTTTTCTTTTGTACACGCTGTCACAACTTTTGTCTTTAGTTGTGAAGTAAAAATTGGTTATGATCTGTGAATCATTGAGATGCATCAGCATGCGTGTTAGTTTTCCTTTGTATTTGACGGAATGTTGTAACGGGGCAACCTTGGAGTAGGAATGAAAATGAAGTGGAAAGTTTCCGTTTTTCTGGAGAAAAAATGGAAACGGAGAGAAACAAATGTTTCGTTTCGTTGGATTGCGCCATCGAGCAAAACCAACGTTTAAATCACGTCTGCCGCATTCGTGTCTCACCCTCCTCCACGGCTCCACCCCACACGGTCGCTCGTCATGCCACTCACCACAAACCGAGTGTACGATAATAACTTCCCCGCCTGCTTGTCGATGGATCACGCCATGGAGTACTAGCACTACTGGAAGAGATTGACGAGTTGGGGGAGGACAGCTAGCTATAGCACGGACTCCCAAGAACTTTTTACATGCATGTTGTGGCCGGCTATTGCGACCTTTGAACGCGGAGCAGTCGCATGCACCGGGAAGCGGCACGGGCGACGCTCTCTCGGCCAGCGCACCGCTTCAATGCCGGCGCCAATGAGAGGTCGCGTCCACTCTGGCCAGGCATGAATGCGGCACTGACCGTTTCGGGCGGGAAGCACACGCGGGTGATGAAGAGGGTTCGGGTTGGTCAGGAGCGGGCGTGGCAGCGGTCCGGACACCCGCAAACAAGAGATGTTGTACGCTAATATTGCTGCGTATATAATTAACAACGTAAATAATGTGCCAGTTGGACAAATATGATTGGAGATGGAGATGGAGATGGAATTTTACGTAAACACGGATATGCATGTCTATGTCTTTTTGTTTTTTTGCGGGAACAAACTTGTATTACTCACGTAGCCAGGCTACACTCGGAGTTACAAAGTTCGACAATGCCATCAGGGCCTGAACCTAGCCAAACAGCGATACGGCCACTAGTCCTACCATAATGAGCTAAAGTATGACTGACAATGTTGTTGTTTCGTCGAACATGAGCAATACAAGTATTTCGAAGTGCCATGAGCGATCTAATCTCACGCACCAAAAACCAAGATCTATCAAGGTCTTCATTCCTAATCCTCACCATATTTGTAGCTTCAAGGCAGTCAGTCTCGATATTGATATTTGGAGCTTAGCCTCCCCATGTACTTTATTATATTAATATAATTTACCGTAGAAATACGGTGTGTGGGTCAAAAAAAAGATTACTCCACTGCAATGCGAGCGACAAACCCTCTTTGATGGCCAACAATTCTGCTTCTAGTGCGTTCGCGCAATAACACAAGCTTCTACATGAAGAGAAAATTATAGTACCCCCATGATCCCTTAGTATCATGCATGTACCAGCAGTTCCGTTCTCTGGCAAGAAGGAACCATCCGTATTCAGTTTTACCCAGCCATCCTCAGATGCTTGTCTATGTCTATGTGTGTGTGCGCGACGACTCTCGCGACCTGGAAACGGGGGCGTGTTTTTGATCGAGTTTTCTTTCTTGGTACGTTAAAAAATTGTCCGCCAGTTTTCGTTTCTTTTTTCCGGGAACGCGCGTATTCTATTTAAAACCACTGCTATGGAGTGATTTTTTACTCCATTGTATATATAGCCTCTTGTTTGATAGGGTTTTTCGCGTCTCGCTCTCTCGCCCTCTCCATATCAAAACAAGATGACAGTGTCCACTCTATCTCTCTCCTCACCGGTGGTCACAGATCCGGCCGAATCCTGTCCACTGCGGGAGGTTCAGCATTGACGTTGTTGCCGTCGGCGATGGAGGAAGGCGATGCGCACCTTCCTCTCGGAGCCGGCGCTGGCGCGGACGAAGGTCCTCCGTGCCCTTGTCCGCTCCCGTCGTGTGGGCAGATCCCGCCCGCCCACCTGAGGTATAACTTCTTGTACTGGTCCAGCTCCCCAGGTTGCTGCATGCGGGTTTTCTTCTATGCGACTACTCCCAGCTCCCCATGTATAGTAGCTAGGGTTCGTCGGCTGGTCCAACATCACCTACTATTATAGAGGAAATGCCACTCGAAAAGTTGTCCTGATTTATGCCTCGGTGGAGGTGTACATGTTGTTTCGACAAAAAGTACATGGTGGTTGTGCGGTCATTGTCCATATGCTCCTATTGCTGCTGCTAATCTAATACTATCACTGGTTAAATGAAGAAATGCTTTTTTCCCCGGGTATCCTGGTTTAGTTCCCATCAAGATAATCATGATGCTTCTGTTTGTTGGTGTACTTTTCCTTAATTCATTGACAATTGAGATGTCGTTGTTAATTTTGTACCACTGCCAAAACAAAGTAATAACACTATATCCCTTTTTTATATTTTTGCAAGCAGCGATGCGTATCTCCATACCCGGGCATGTCTTCCTCAATTTTAGTGGAACTGCACAAAATTGGATGGCCATTGTTGTTCCGCCTCACTGTCCTCTGCCACGTGGTTCTTCCCTCCTCAAGCATGATTAATCAGAAGAAACAAACCACAGTGAGGATTTGTCGAACTTCATAGGTTCCTCACCCAAACTTGATGCCAAATGGATGATGCATCACCACGATGACCTATCGATGCTCATGGTTGCACCTCATGGTTGCGTCGGCTGGTGAAGCTGATCGATTTTCCACGAAAAACAAGCTGTCTTCCATCAGTGCTCTTTGCTTGTTACCCACAAAGATGATATCCTTCACCAGTTCACCTTGGTTGCGTTGGAGACGCAGTCGTCTTTCACGTTGGTGCAATTTTATCACACAATTGGCTATGAAACAGATGTTTCCTCGAAGAAGGATCTACGTTGGTACTACGAGCATAAGTTTTGTATTGATTTCTAAGCCTTCTCACAACTTTGTCTTCAGCTCCCCTCTAATTTTATTTGTCTAGTTATTAACTTTGATTTAAAAATGGTGGGTACTAAAAACCCAGATGGACGTAGTAGCCCTCCATTTTTATTTACTCTGCATATTAGATTTGACTGAAGTCAAACTTTGTAGAGTTTGACCAAGTTTAGGCTGAACACAACAAACCATAATTATTGAGAGAGGCCAAACTGTACGTACTCTCAAACCTTTCCGATAATTGAAATTAAAATTCTTTATTTGTACACACTCTCACACGTTTCTGATATTTGGCGCATGTGTGGTTGTTCACTTAAGGGAGGGTAGTGTACCGCACGTGAAGGACAGGAAGTGCGACCAGGACGCGTGGATCGTTAGTTCATCGGAAGTAGTAGTTTTCTTCACTGGTACGTTAAGGGGCTGTTTGATTTGTGACTATGGTTGCCACATGTTGCCACACCTAAGTTTAGGCAACTTTGACCAACTTAGGAGGGTGTTTGGTTCAAGCCTTACCTTAGGAAATATACTGTTTGCCACACTAGGGCCCCACATGACATACACTCAAAAAGTGTGGCAAGATTCCCTTAGGCTTGCCAACTTGCGGCTCTCATTTTGAAGAACTAACCTTAGGCAAGTGTGGCAAAATTTGTGTAGCAAAATGTGGCATTCCTAGGCCTAGAACCAAACAGCCCCTAAATAAAGAGTTTCATTTCGTACTTACAAAATTTAAAATGATTGTTATGGAGAGAATAAGAAAACCACTCCGCTATATATTAGTAGTATACACGAGTACTATATGGACGCAGCTTCATTGACTTAGTGCACCTGCCTTTGGGTGTATGATAGGTGGTCCCAAAATGTGGTTGGCCCACCTGTCATACAGCCAAAGGCACGTGCAGTTAAGGCACCGGAGCTCAGTCCGTAATACAGTATATATATAGTACACTATATAAGCTGGAGCCTCAGCGCTTGTTCGCTAGGGTTTGCACTCTCCACACTCTCGCCGCACTACATATATATACACGCTGGAGACTCGGAGTTCCTTTGCTAGGGTTTGCTATATTCACAGTCTCTCACCCTCTTCACCAGATCTAAACAAGACTGCGTTGTGGCCTCTGTCTCTCTCACCCCCCTCACAGCTGGCGAAGGAGGCGTCCGGATCTGTAGCGACCAGACCTCAAATGGTCTGTGCTGCTGTGCACCAGTGTCATCCCTGGATCAGTAATGCTGACACGCACAGTACAAATGGAGGATTTATAACAGAGTAGCAATCACACACTTATTACATCGAATATCTCCAAAGAGATAAAGTAAGATAAATATGGCTTAAGGCCATCTAATAACAATAACAGCGGAAGACTTGGAAGATAAGTGAGTCCATCAACTCCAGCGGCATCACTGAGTATAAGACCACGACCTAAAGCACCTTACTCGTCGTCTGAAAAGTCTGCAACATGAAACGTTGCAGCCCGAAAACGGGTCAGCACATAGAATATGCTGGCAATGTAACACATAGAGAGTAATGAACAATAATAATGCTATACTACATGCATATATGGCTGGTAGAAAGCTCTATGGTTACAGTTTATGCGAAAAAGCCAATTTTTCCCTACTTCAAAGGAATAAATTTTATTTAACTATCATGGTGGTTGTTAAACATTGAGAAGGTACCTCCAACTCAATCCCAATTAAGTATCATCATTAACCCAACAAAACTAATTAAAAGTAACATGGTGTTGAGATTCAAATGAAAATCCAGGTACTAGATACTCAATTTGTCCATAACCGGGGACACGGCTAACCATGATTAGTTTGTACACTCTGCAGAGGTTTGCGCACTTTTCCCCACAAGACTCGATCGCCTCCGCTTGATTCTCGCACTGCATGATGTTTGAGAAACGGATGACCGAGACACAGTCTTTTAGAAATAATCACTCTTTACTCTGGATGGACCGGTACACCTACTTTCCCCTACATCTGCTAGCCCACCTCTTCAAGAGATCCTGTAACCTACTCAACTATGCTAGAGCCCATAATAGCTTGTGGCCGCACACGGAAGTTTCTAGCATGAACAATCTTATGATCCCTTTGAGCCTGGGTGGCAGACCTTATAAAATCAGACAACACTGGGTTCTCCAGGTGCCTCAATCCACCCAGATGTGAGTTTTAGTTGCCACCTTAAGTTGAACCACTATTAACAATCTCACATCTGTCATGAATATCTCTCAAACCCAATCCACGTCTACGAGCATAGCATGGCAATATAATAGCAACGTAGAAGTAACTCCCAAGGGTTTGATAGTAAACAGGTAATAGGTACTACCTCAACTACTTCCCAGTCCCCACAATTTAATCAGATCCTAATCATGCAATTGTTTGAGGAATAGATCTAATGCAATAAAACTGGGTATGGAAAGTATGATCAAAGTGTTACTTGCCTTGCTGATGATCCGCGAAACCTAGCGATTCGAAGTAACAAGCGGCACACTCCGGGTACTCTATCGCAAACAAACAAGCAAACAATAAGTACTCATCTAATGCACAGATAAAACTCGAATGAAAGATCCAACCAGAAAGTTCAACTTAAGAACTCCGGTTTGCAAAAAGAATCAACTCGAACGAAGCAACGAAAGTCAAACGGCGAAAGAAACAAGTTTCGTTTACTAATATGGATCTAGGTCAAATTTTACAGTAGCAAAAACTTGTTTGAGTAGGTTAAACGGAAAGAGAATTTCGAGACGAAACTCTAGGCGCTTGAATCGCCTGATTCCGATAAACGAGCGAAAAGTTAAACAGAAACGAAGATTCGATCAGAAATCGAATCTGAGATAATCGCGGAAAAATCCGACGAAAAAGAAAAACGGACGAACGCTTAAAGAACGGACGTTCGTTAACAGAGAAAAACCGACGAACGCGTTCGTTAAAACGAACGGTTCGGTGAACGTTCGCAAAATAACAAAACCGAAAAAAAACAGATCTAGGGTTTTTTAAAACAAAACCGGCATCGAGGCGAGGTGCGGCTACCTCGTCGGGGGCGTGCTCCGGCGGGGCTCCCGTGCTCCGGCGAGGGCGGCGAG